>NW_027397066.1:82478644-82501519 GCF_003265705.2 Callorhinus ursinus
TTTCTTTCTTTCTTTCTTTCTTTCTTTCTTTCTTTCTTTCTTTCTTTTTCATCAGTAGTACTGATGGAGGAGAAGAAATCCCAGAAAGGCTACATCACAATTTGGGACACAAGTGGAAAGGCAAAGGGGCCTCTGGAATTTTGTATTTTTTGCTTTCTTTGTCTCCTTCTGCAGCTGAATGCCTGAATGACCAACAAGCTGCCAGCTTGAGGAAGAGGAAAGTGCAGTGACAGGGAAGAAAAGGGGGACAGAAGAAAGAAAGGAGAGAAAGAAGAGCATTTGGAGGATTCCCCTGGGGGTTCACCATACTCAGAGCCGGACAGCCGGTAGCAGATTTTTAGATACGCTGAAGTAAATCATGTATTGCTTTTGGATTTCTTTGGATCCTTTTGTGGCACATTATTTACAACTGAGTTCTTTGTACATAGTTATTTTTAATGACTTTGTTCCCAAACTAAGCCCTTGGTACCATTGTGCCAGCAACAATGAAAATTGTGCCGCTTTGCTCTGTTTGCGAAGGACTATAGATTTACAAATGCTGAAAATAAAACCCACAGAGTCCATAAAGTAGACGTTCTTAGTCCTCTGCTACCTTATTCTACTTTTAAGATGTTTTCCCAACCACAGTCATAATCATGGTTTACTGCATTGCCCTAAAGATAGAGGCCTTAGAACATCTACTCCCATAACTCAATTAAAGGCAGTAGCTTGAGCCCTCACTTCTGCTCTCAGCTCTCCGGTTAGGACAGAAGAAATGATTATATTTTATGTAAATATTATGGATGTGCATTCTGTCTCTGTAGCTCGGGGTTTAAAATTTTCCACTTTAAAAGGTATTCACCATTTTCCCTTGCTTTTCCCAAACACGAAGTAAATCTTGGAAACTAAAGGACTGTTAGTTTAGACACCATAATGCTCAGTTTCAATATAATTAAATTGCATACACATAGTCACACTCAGGGAGAGCTGGAACGTCAGCTTCTAATTTGCCACCAAACAAACAGTGTCTCCGGTTATTTTCCAGAGTCTCGGGTGGTAACTTTAGTAACTGAAGAGGGGAGTAAACAAAGTTAGCATAAAATTATAGTCTGACACAATCTTAAATTCTGCATTTTAAGATCGGGGTGAGCTCATCTGTCATGAGGCCTAAAATAAACAAGTGTTCAAGATGGAAACAATAGTGCAGTTAAAAGTCATCCACAAAAGTGAGTCAAGCACTCAAAGTGCCTTCTGCTTGGGGCAAAGTGAAATTCTGAGGGGTGATTCTAACCATCGTCCTTTTAAGACATGAAGATGTTTAAACAACCACTACAATAGCAGACACACAAAAACACGCGTACTTTTATTCTATTTCTAAAATGTTGGAAAATAATCATGCTGGTAAAATATAAAACTTATGGGTTGTTCATGTTCTGAGCTACAAGGTGACTATCAGAGGGTTCAGGCTTCCCAAACCTCCACACGGTTGGGAAATGGTGGGAGGAAATGAAATGGATTGTCTCCCTGGATGAACTGCAACAGATCAAAGGACCAGGCCAAAGAACAGATACCAAGGAGTTCAAGAGCTTGCCTTCTTCCCCATCTCAATAAATGAAGACTCATTGATCTAACAGCTTGGACCAAAAAATTGAAGTTGACCTCTGACACCTGTCTTCTCCCATCTCCTATATCTAATCAAGCTGCAAATTCCATGAGCACTGACATCACCCTGGTGCAAGTGACACTCACTGTCTTCCATTTTCTTATAACCATAGATTTTTAATGGTCTTCTTGTTCCCACCATTGTCCCTCTAATCTATTTTCGATCCAGCAGCTAAGTGATACTGTTAAAATTTAAGCCAGACCACGTCAATAACTACCCATCTCAAGTAAAATCCAAATTGCTTACAGTATCCTCAAAGGCCCCTCTTGATCAGTCCCTCTCTCCCTCCAGATGTCCTCTCCAACCACCATGCCCATTCCCTCTCACTCATTTGATTGCCACGGCGTGAGCCACCTAGTTGTCACTCAAGCCTGCGGGGTACACCCTTGCCTCAAAACACTGGCATTTCTTACATTTTTCTGCCTGATGTGCACGTCCCTTAGATATACAAAAGGTTCTCTTCCTCAACTATCATGGGTCTCTGGTCAAAAATATTTCATCAAGAAATCCTTTCATGAGCACCTTATTTAAAAGTATAATTTCTTGGGGGACCTAGGTGGCTCAGTCGGCTGGGTATCTGCCTTTGGTTCAGGCCATGATTCCAGGACCCTAGGATCAAGCCCTGAGTCGGGCTCCCTGCTCAGTGGGGAGTCTGCTTCTCCCTCTCCATCTCCCTCTGTCCCTCCCCCCACTCATGCTCTCTCTCTCTCTCAAATAAACAAATAAAATCTTTAAAAAAAAAGTGTAATTTCTTCTTCACTCTCAGGATTCCCTGATCCTTTCTGTTCTTTATTTTTCACGATAGAGGTAACAATTTCCTACAAACTACAAATTTAATTTATTTGTTTATTATCTGTTCTCTTCCACCAGGAATGTTGATTTGTTTGTTATTTTTTTATATCAGTTTCCAGAGAACTGTAATAGTGGCACAACATAGATAAGTCCTCAACAAATGTTTGTTAAACTGATGAAAAGAGTCCTTCAAATAATACCAATTATACTTCTTATAGGACCAGCCCTGCTCTAGTTCACTCTGGTTATTTACAAAACAGATCTGAGGAGTCCCGGGACTTATAACTAAAGAGATGGGGAAATTTTTTGAAAAAAAAACGTGACCATCCAGAGGTGTTGGATGTCCCCGCTGCACTGGCTTGTGGTTCCATGAACCATCAGTCAGTCAAACCCTTGCGTCTGGCTCCAAGGCCCAACAGATGTCATTCTATAATATGTGAGAGCAAATACCTAGGAAGGAAGGAGGAAACAATTTTCAACAATTTTTGTTTACTAAAAATTAGCCAACAACATTTTCCTAAATTCATTCAAGATTCAACAACACTGTCCATATTTCCAAATCACAATGATACTCCATGTAATAGAAAAACACATTTGGTGTTCAAAAATATTAGTACTAATGCTATGAATTTCATTCATGATCACACTTTTGCTTTAAAATAGCAGGTCTATTGCCTCTAGACTAATTCTTTTTAAACCTGCTCTGACTTTATTTAGTACCTGGATTAATGAAGTCATTCTAAGTTCTCAAACGCTGATCAGGATTAGAATTCTCATAAAACGACCAAAGAAGTAACTTGGTTTAAAAAAGATCAAATAGAACTTTCCTTCATGTCATTTTGAACTGCAAAGTATACTACACTGAAAATTTTCAATGATGGTTATGTGTTATCTTAAACTGATCCCACTGGATCTATAACAATTCACACTGGTATCCACAATTCATTTTCGACTGCCATGGCTTGTCCTCAGTATTGGTCCCCTAGGGAGCCGGGGGTGAGGGTAATGAGTTAGAAGTGGACAAGAAAAGTCCTAAGTGTTATATAGCTTCCATGGACAATAACCTGAATGAATCTACTCAAGCCTGTCTCTTGGAGTCTGAAATGAGTCACTTCACATTCACAGGTATTGCAAAGAATGTTGATGCACAGAGGACTCACTTTCCTCTTTGACAGCATCAGTCAGGTCTCATGGTTCACTGGAGAAGCTGAATCACAGAAATTACAAAGCACCTAAAGCCAATGCTCTAAAGAGGCATATGAAATTGCCCACTGTATTACTTTCAGAGGGAAAATATTACCTCACAAAAACATGCAGACGGTGGAAAAGCATACCTTCAGGGAGCCCTACTGTTCAGGTATGAACATCTTAGAAATCCAGACTGAATGCCTGCAGCAACATAATTCCCCAAGATTTGGAAGAATCGATAGGACATTGCATTGTTTTACCCTTCTTGAGAAATTTGATGTCATAAAGTGACCACCTCAGTCTTTGTCTTTTCTGTTAAAAATGAAATCGATGCCTCAAAGTCAAATAATTTTTTAAGTAGTAGTATTTCTTACATCCCTTGACCACCTTTGCTCCCAACAACAAAAATATAAGAGCTTAAGGTTGCTAGTTCCTTTATATTGCTGTTTTTCTTCACAAGAATTATTTTTTGGTTTTGGCTGCATAACATGAGCATTGGTCACGTCACATTTTCCTCAGCTGTTCACATTGCCAAGTGCATATGATATCCCATTTTTTCAAGTAAACTTAATGCTGCTTTTCATTTTATCCCCTCTGAGCTTCATCAGCTTCTTTGGGTACCATGCGGTGGAGTTCAGAAGTGGCTTAGAAAAAAATCTCAGTTAGGAACCTCTGAAGAGCTTTTGCAAGGCTGTGTAAATATGCATAAACAAACTCACTCTACCTATATCAAAAGGGTTAAGCACTCCTGAGCAGCACTTCAAGGTCAGTGGTTTGCTTTCATCCCTTTCCAGCACTTTGCATAGCTGGCAGTCCTCCATCCTTTGGGGAGTCCAGGGACAGCGGAGTGCACAAGACTTCACAGTCTCCGCCAGAATTTCCATAATCACATCAACAGATGGAATAATAATCGCCACTGAAGTTACTGTGCGATCTTTCTGATCCAAGGAAGCTTCCTCCTGCCTCATTTCAAAATCATTTCTGCTGGCAATTGAGACATAAGGTATTCTTACTTTCTGGAAATGTTACCACATTAAGTTGATTCCAAAATAACTGAATAGTGTAAGCCCTGCATTTGAATGCAGTGCTGGGGAGGGAGGCATCGAAACCCCTGCAGGGAGGTTGAGCAAGCACTTGGGGCAGGGGGGAGCTTTGTGAGTGCTACGGGGAACAGGGAACACCGTCATTTTCTTGGCAGCTGGAAGCAGTGATTGTGAGGCCTGTCACCAGCAACACCATCTCCAGGCCACCTGGGCTCTAGCTCCACAGCTGTGGTTCCAATCACAACTGTGCTTGAAAGTGACCTCTCCTCATCTCTACGTAGTAGGTTCTCTGTGTTCTTGATTATTCCATTGTTTATATATAGACCACATCTTCTTTATCCATTCATCTGTCGATGAACTTCTGGGCTGTCTCCATGTTTTGGCTATTGTGGACTTGCGATAAACATTGGGGGCTGCAGCTATATTCTAATTAGAAGTCTCTGAAATCTCTATTTTTCCAAAAGCAACCTCTCTTCCAAGCCTCAAGCCAATATTAACAATTATACCTGTTAGAACCTTTTTTTATGGGGAAGGGGAGGTCTAAAGCTGCCAGATAAAGCGTATGATGCCCAGGGTGCCTGGGTGGCATTGGGCTCTGTGCTCAGTTAGGAGTCTGCTTCAGATTCTTTCTCCCTTTCCCATTCCCATTCATGCTCTGTCTCTCTCTCTCTAAAATGAATAAATACAATCCCTAAAAAAATTCATGATGCCCATTTAATTTTATCCCAAATTTATGGGACAAACTTACACTAAAAAAAAAAGGTTCACTGTTTATCTGATATTCAAATTGAGCTAGACTCCCTGTATTTTAATGTTCTATTTCTGGTAACCCTAAGGTGGAAATTGGGATGAATTTTTGTCCTTTCATGTTTTTAATCTCTACATATCCCCCTCTCTTAACTTTGAGCAGTAATCGAGCCTTAAATATCTCCTTGTCTCAAGGCTTTTTGCGGGGTATACAGTCCAAGGTGAAACTCAGTAAAAAGATGATGCATGCTGTGTAAAGAGAAGAGGAGAGAGAAGACAGAGATGATGGGGGAGTGACTTGAGGGGGAGGTTCCCTCACCTGATGGGAGATCAGAGACTGGCAGGCCTAGCATTTATGAGGGGCCAGCACATCGCTTTTCAAGCGCTAGAGCAAGGCAATGGCAAGATTTTGAAAAGGATGACTTGGATGAATGGTGTGTCAAGGGGGTACTACCCATGACACCAAGGTTCCCAGCCTCACTATCAGTTCACATGTCTAAGCAATGAGAGGCACAGAAGCAGGCATACATCAGACCCAGGGTTCTGTGTGCATTGCAACAATGGGTGCTTCAGTGGAAATCAGTGTTGGATGTTAACCCAGGGTTTTCCTTGATGCTTTGACATAGAATACTATCACAGAACCTTTGCATCAGGGGAACCCAGATTATAGACTATGATTGAATTTCCTCCTATGTGCAGAAGCATGGGCGACTGAGTCTAATGCAATTTGATTTAAAGGGAATGATGAAATGACATAGTTCTTCCATACCACATTTATGGAATCAGAGTCAAATACTTTTGTGGTAGACGCTGATGGTTACTCACCCCAAATCACTTTTTTTCCTCCAAATTTATCCTTGTTGGCAAGCTGCCTTCCTCTATAGGAGTTGAACATGCCAGAAATTGCTATGCCAGTCTGCTCATAAGCTGTGGGAATGACACCCAATCTAGGCCACGGGGGTCTGGAGAAAGAGTTTCTTCTATGATTGAAACAAAACAGAGTCATGCAAAAAGAAACTATCATTCTCTTTGGACTTGCTTGTGAGAATGTCTCTTCTGGATTTGTGAAAGCCAGCTTTTGAATAGGAGGGGACAAACCTGAGAACAAAAGATCTGAGGAGACACACCTTCAGGAAGAGGGGATGGCAACATGGAAGAAGCTTGAGGGTATCAATGAGTCATCTATTAGTCAACTCTGTAACTGCTCTGCTTCAGAACTGTGTGTTTTATGAGACAGTAGATGTTAAAGATAGGCTTAGTTGGCTATTTATTATTTGCATCTGAAAGAATCCCAAAAGATAGAACACCACTGCCACAGGTTGGGTTTTCCAGAAGAAGATACTGACATGTAGTTTGGGTGTGCGATGTTTATTAGGGACGAGTGACCAATAACCTCTGTTATCGCCCTGGAGTTTATTTATATTGTCTGCTGCTTTTCCCTTGGCTTTTGGTCCCCTGGTGTTTTTGTTTGTTTTTTACCTGTCTCATGATGTTATTTCACACCAGAGATTGAGGGTGAAAAGTTATGGAGGTTTGAGGTATTATTATCTTAATCTAAAGAAGGTTAGCATCTTCGTTTTCTTTTGTATTTATTTAGATTTATTTTTGCTTTGTTTTGGCAGGCAGATAGAGCACCAGCAGATCATCTGGATCTTCTTTGCTCCTTTGCTTTCCACATTATAGCTTCTCAAATCCTGCCTGATTGTGCTCCATTGCCTTCAAATTACTGACTTTTATAATTTATCCACCTCTTATCATTGGTAATGAGACGGTTAATCTAGCACCAGTTATTCTCTCAAGTCTAGAGCTAGCAACCCTGTTAAATGAGATTTGATCTTACGTGAATAAGTAAGAGAACAGGGAAGAGTTTTCTGGAGAGGAGTAACATAGCCTGAGCAAAAGTCCAGTGTTAGAATGGAGGAATTTTGGATGAAGACAATTATCCATTCAAGTAGAGGCAACTTGTTAGGTGGCTGTAAGGGAAAAAATGCTTGAGTAGAACTAGGTTATTGAGAATTTATTGCAGGGTTGGTAGGGACCTATTAAATCTTTTTAAGCAAAAGTGTAAGAGGATGAATTTGTAAAGCCTAGTCTATCAATTGTCTTTTACAAAAGTAAAATCATCTTGATATTATGTAAAGGAGTCATCAGTGCAGTATAACCCTATGTGATCAAACTGACACTACCTCTTCGTGAAGAATAAACTCCTAAAAGCATTCTTTAAACCTTTATGTGGCTGGCCCTTTTGAAAATCTAACGTTAGTGGGCTGGGGGAGGGGGTTGGGGGGGAGGGGAGAGGGCCGTAATCCAAAGGCCAAAGGAGTGATTGAGACTAAAGAAAATGAGATAAATGATGAAAATGTCACCAAAATAATATATAATCTTACATTTTTACAATTCAAGTTTCATAGTGTGCATTGGCCAATTTAAAGTGAAAGTTAGGAAGAAGTGTTAAAAATTTTTTATTACTGGGCTGTTCAATTGATTTCAGTTTTCACTGCTGTAAATGACTCCTCTGTGGACAGAAATATTTATAGGTATGGTATAGTTATAATCCTAAGGCACCATTTGTAACAAGGACATGGCCCCACAGTTCTCTAATTTAAGAGGCTATTTTTTTTAATACTAACAAATTTACAAAAATATTTTGACAACTAAAATGTCCAGTTCAATGTACATTTTTATTGTCATAAATATACATAAGATAAAATTTACCATTTTAACCACTTTTAAAATTAATAAACTTTCTTTTTTAGAACAGTTTTAGGTTTACAGTAAAATTGAGTGGAACATACAGAAAGTTTCCATAAACCTCCTGCCGTCACATACAATCTCCCCTGCTATCAGCTTCCCTCAACAGGGGGTTATGTTTGTTACAATCAATGAACCACATTGCCACATCATTGTCACCCAAAGTCCACCATTTACATAGAGTTCACTCTGAGGGCTATACATTCCATGGGTTTTGACAAATGTGTAATGACATATTTCCACTATTATATTACACAGAATAGTTTCACTGCCCTAAATATCCTCTGTACCCTGACTATTCATCCCTCCCGTCTCTCTAAACCCTGGCAACCACTAATCTTTTTATTGTTTCCATAGTTTTGCCTTTTCCAGAATGTATCATATAGTTGAAATCATATAGTATGTAGATTTTTCAGATTGGCTTTTATCACTTAGTATTATGCATTTAAGGTCCCTCCCTATCTTTTCATAGCTGGAAGGCTCATGTCTTTTTAGCATTGGATAATATTCTGTTATGTGAATGTACCACAATTTACACACTCATCTATTGAAGATCATCTCGGTTGCCTCCAAGTTTTGGCAATTATGAATAAAGATGCTATAAACATTTTTGGGCAGGTATTTGTGTGGATGTGGTTTTCACTTCATTTGGGTACATGCCAAGGAGTGTGATTGCTAGGTCGTATGGTAAGAGTAAGTTTAATTTTGTAAGAAATTCCCAAACTGTCTTCCAGAATGGCTGTACTATTTTGCATTCCCATCAGAAATGAATGAGAATTTCTATTGTTCCACATCCTTGCAGCATTTGGTTTTGTCAGTGTTTTTGGATTTTGGTCATTCTAATAGGTAGGTGGAGGTATCTCATTGTTGTGGTTTTAATTTGCAACTTTCTAATGACATATGATGTCATATCTTTTCATATACTTACTTGCCATCTGTAGATCTTCTTTGGTAAGGTATTTGTTCAGGGTTTTTTTTTTTTTTTTTTCCTGTTTTATAATCCCGTTGTTCATTTTCTTATTGTTGGGTATTAAGAGTTCTTTCTACAAAGTGAACAGTCTTTTATCAGACGTATCTTTTCGTGCTCGCTTCGGCAGCACATATACTAAAATATCAGACGTATCTTTTGCAAATATTTTCTCTAAGTCTATGCCTTATCTTCTTATTCTCTTGACATATTAACCATTTTGAAGTGTAAAGTTCAGTTACATACATACATTCACCTTATTGTGTAGCCATTGCCACCGTTCATCTCCAGAACTTTTCCTTCTGCCCAAACTACAATGCTGGACCCATTCAGCAAGAGCCACCACCATTCTACTTTCTGTTTACATAAATCTGGCCATTTTAGTACCTCATATAAGTGGAATCAGACAATATTTGTGACTGATTTATCTAGTATAATGTCTTCAAGCCTCATCCATGTTGTAGCATGTGTTAGAATTTCCCTCTTTTTTAAGAGTGAACAATATTCTGCTATATTTTATTTTACTTATCTATTTACCTATCTTCACAATTGGGTTGCTTCCACCTTTTGGCTATTGTGAATAATGCTACTATAAACATGGATATGCAACTATCTATTTAACTCTCAGTTCAATTTATTTCATAAAATAATTTTTGATCCGTCACAAATAGGTTATATATTGACTTTTTTCCCTTCTCGAGTTTAACTCACATTATAATCATTTTAATATTTAGGTTTTATTTTAATTTCACTGTAATTGCCAACGTTCATCCTTATTATGTTATGAAAAATTTAAATGTTGACTATAATCATGTAACATCATTACATATTGTTAAAATTTTCTTTCCCTTTAAACTACTTCATTTTTCTCTTATGGCAATTCTGTTTTGAATTTTCAATTTTTATTTTCTGTACCGTCTTTCTCTGATTCTCTTGTGTAGAAGAAATAACTATCATTGTTTAAGTGATTAGCAACATATATTATGACTAGAATTTTATTTTATTTATTTTATTTTATTTTATTTTATTAAGATTTTGTTTATTTATATGTCAGAGAGAGAGAGCGAGAGCACAAGCAGGGGGAACGGCAGGCAGAGGGAGAAGCAGGCTCCCCACTGAGCAGGGATCTAGCCCAATGCGGGACCATTGAGAGACCAGTCTGTTCCGAATGGGGAGCACAGGTAATCAGTTGGGTTCTAGACAGTCAGAAAGTCAGTTTCAGGGAATATCCAGATTCAGGCAAGGATCTAAAGAGTTAAATAGAGCAAGACATCAGGGAAGTGTTCAACAGAAGATATGTATACAAAAGACTATTTGGGCAGGTCTGATAGCACATGGCCTTGGGAAAACACTTTGGTTTCTGGAAAGATGTAAGATTTAGGCAGGAAACTAGCACCATGGAACTAAGATATTGGACAGGAAACAATCAAGAAATTGGGAATGAATGACAAGAAAGTGATCATTTATTGTCTGTCTCCCCTATTAGACCATAAATAAGACACATAAGGGCAGGGAAAAAAGTATGGGCAAGATGATAGCAAAGCTAATGAAACTTGAGCTCCTTTTCCCTTTCCTTAAAACATTATTGTTTGAGAGCTGTACGAAAGGGCTAACTCTCCAGGGGGCATTAAGGTGACTTCGCAGTGAACGCTAAAGAACTGTGCATATTCAAGCACATGTATTCCATTCTATGCTTGTTCATTTTTTTTTCCTGGAAGCTATAGATGTCTAGGCTGAGCTAGGATTTTTCGTACCCCCTTATTTTGCGCTTAGTTCCCTATACAGAGGGAAAAAAAACTCAACTTCTTAATATGTGACAGGAACATATTCCCACTACTTTATACATGCATTAAGGAAATGTTAAAATTTAAATAATAGCTGTGCTCACATTATGCTTAAATATCTATAGAGACGAAAAGATTTGTTACATGCATGTTACTGTAACATGTTACAGTTATTGTTACATGTTACTCATGTAACAAAAAAGATTTATGTAACTCATGTATATAACTCATTTATGGAACTCATATTTATCTCATCTATTTTAAAAGATATGGACATATCCTAAGTGCTAATTTAGGACATGCTTCTAAATTAAGAATTTAGGAGCAAAAATTAGGGGAACAGAGAACACACACACATACAAATAAGAATGGATTACTAACATAATATGCGAGTCATTTAGATTTTAAAAATTGCTTTAAGCCAGGAAAACAAGTAAGATTCTCTCAGACATAAAATCCAGTGTTGCATTTAAATGAGAGAAGAACACAAGATTCAACACAAGTTAGCAGAAAATTCTCAGTTGTCCATGGGAGATTTGTGGGAAAACTTTGGAATGCCAAGGCTACACTTAAAACCAAGAGATCAGAATTGGAAACCCATGTTGGCAAAAGAAAAAAAAACTTTTAGGTAGTTTAAAAACAAAAAGCCGAGAGTTTAAATTTGGAATTGTGGCTTTATAAGAAATTCATTAGATACCGTGGCAAAATTATATTATTGAAACACTACTTGGAAAATTTGTTATGTTTTGCTTCAGTATTTTAGGAAGGCCTTGTAGTAGTCTCAGAAAAATGGAACTTACCTCTGTAAGAATGAACACTGTCCGAGATCATGAAATAAAATTACTTCAGACCAGTAGAAGGTAATAAAGAAACCAGTGGAAGATAGATGGAGAGAAAACACCATAGATATTTGAACAATCTCAAAAACTGTCTGGAGAAGCTACTGTTGACAGGGAAAACACTGTATTTTAAGCATTTCTGCATAATCATATCCTAACTTTTCCCCTCTCCTGTAAAAAAGCAGGGAAGATGTAAGAGAATCAAAAAGCTAAAAGTAATTCTAGGAGAGCTGATTAGCCCCTTTACTTTTCTGCTTATGTTAGAAATTATTAAGTATTTAGCATTAAAGAGAAAATAAAATGTTAAATTGCTCCAGGGCTTTTGATACCAACTTGAGAGAAAAGGCACGTTGAAGCTTGAGGCACTTTAATGTCCTAGAAAAATTTTTACCTTATAAGGGAAATTTCAGGTTGGCAGAATATGTTGCATTTAAGAACACAATTAAATTAAAAAGAGCTTAAACAAAAGTCAAAATTGATATGAAAGATAATCCATTTAACTTACACTTTATTTCTTAAAACTACCATCTAAATTTTGTTTCAACATCAAATATAATGTTGCAGTTAACCTAAGGATTTTGACATTTTTATTATTTCAGTTGGGGGGGGGGGAAGAGCCTATGTTTAACATGGTTAACCTTATCCTTAAGAAACTCTTGTAGTTAGACCATAGGGTCATATCTCATCACCCTGGTCACACTCCTTACATAGAGGTGGTAGTTTACTGACATCTCAAGTATAACGTCTAAAAAAATGCAGAATGACCTCTGGAAGATTAACCCTAAATCAGCACATATAGAGAATCGAAGTACTTGTGGAATTAAAAAAAATCTTACTGACTTGTCAGTTCTGCAAAAGCATTGGAAACTGTTCAGCTCTGACTCATATTAACAGTGAGAAGCTGGGCAAGTTACATAATCTTCTAGTCCTCATCAATATTATGGGCATAACTATACCCGCTCCCGCAGGTGTGTTAGAAGGATTAAATGAAACCATGTCGTAAACACCTTGCACAGTCCTAGTATAGAAAGTGTTCAGTAAATGGCAATGCTTGTTCTCACCAGGTATCTACACAAGAGTTTTTGCACAATAATGATCTGAATATTTAGATGGATAGAACCCACGATTTCAGAAGGCATCTGATACCTGCTGTTTGTACGAATCCCCAGATTCAACTTATTCTTCCAAAGGAAAAAACTAACAAGTCAGAATGAGTCCTGGCGTATCATCCACCCAAGCAGGATTCCATTGCGGCATTTCTATGCCATGCCTGGAGGATGCTCTAGAATACTCCATCTCCTTCAAGACTGTTGGAAATTTAATTCTCACTTATTAATTTGCTCTGTAGACCCACCCGTAAGAAAACTGAATTTTTATTGGCTCGACAGCTTTTTATACATTGTGAGACAAGTTTTATAGTATTAAAACTGAAGCATGCAAGATCAATACTTGCCCAAAAATACTTTGCAGTTATTCATGCTTCCTTGTCAACTTAAGTGTTCATCTGCAACTCTGATACTTGCTTTCTTTTCTTCATTATACCAGGTGAAATTGTCCCCCCAAATAACTTTAAGGCATTGTTCCCTCTCCCTAACCCAATTTCTTTTTTTCTGCCTTCTCACCAAACTTTTCTACTGTGCCCTCTGAAACCCTCATTCCAGGAAAAAAAAAAATTACAGATATATCCTTTTCATAATTTGTTTTCTGCAGGCTTTAAAAAGAACACAGCTGTTTGCATGAGTATACCACACTCCTTGTTCATCCCTTCATTTTCTCATATTTTCTTATATCTCATCATTCTCTGGATTTCTATTGCTGCCTATATACAATTAAGCTAAATTCTCTTACTCATTCTTTCTAAAGGCTGTTACTTGGCTGTAGCCATCTCTACCCCATCTCCATTACTTCTACACACCTGTCCAGGAGCTACAGTCTCTGGCTTCATTGAATATGTTGGAATTTGGCTCACGGTTTTGTTTTTCAGTCCAAACCCTACCACCGTCCTTGGTACTTTCTATGTCCTTTTTCATCCTTCTAGGATGGCATTCACAACTTGGCCATAACCACAGGCTTCATTTTCTTAACATTTATTCATCGTTTGATTCACTGTCTCTATATATTCTGACTTTTGTTTTTCCAAGCATGTGACTACCTCATAACTTCTGTCTCTCAGCTTCCATAGAACAGAGCATTTCCGTGAGAATCTCAAATCCATGATAGAGCTAACAGCACTGCCTCAATTTCGATCAGGGAACATCATTGGTATATCAAATTACTGGGGGAGTGGGCAGAGTTATGGAGTGCAAAAGCGGTGAAGTTTTCTGGAAACAGAGATGGTCCTGAGGAAGAAAGATGACTCAAACACTATCTGCTACAGTGTCACTTGTCTGCTTAAAATCTTTCATTTTTCCCTGTCTGTGGCTTTTAGGAAACATTTAAATTTCTTTGTGCAAAATCAAAAGGCTTTCATAATCTGACCACTGCTTCTCTCTCCAGCCTTATTGCTTTCTCTTCCAGTGTCTCTTTCCGTCTTCTCCTCAGCAATATTAACTTTTTTTGGAGTTTGGAACACAATGGGATTTCTCTTGCTTTGTGGCCTTTGTCCTTGTTGATCTCTCTTTGGATAGTAATCGTCCTCCCTTGCATTGCTGGTCTCTTCCTTTCCTTCTGAAGAATTCAGGTGGGGTCTTTTGAAAGCCTTTAATAAATACCTCTTCTACTCTCCTCCGACAGAAGCAACCTGCCCCTGGTACCCTCAGCACTTTGTGCAACCTTCTGTCATATCCAATATCCATATTCAACAGTATAACAATTTCTGACTTTTTGGCTCTCTCCTGTGCCATATCTTGGTCTCCACTTGACAGTATGTCCTTTAACGGTAGGGACTTTGTTTTTCATAATTCTTTCTGCATCATCTAGTATCAAGCAAAGTGCCTGGTATTTAGTATATACTCACTAATTGTTTATTGGAAGGAAGGGAGGAAAGAGAGAAGGAAGAAAATAGAATGACACATTATAGGCATTTTACCATCAATTGATGGAAATTGCTAATATCTGGCATAATTTTATGTGAATTGAAACATCTCTGTAGTAGGAGACTATAATGGAAGCCTAACAAATAGTTATGTGAGTATGGTTCTACTTAAACTGCTCACATGGCAGGAAAACAAAATCAACTGCTTTTTTTTGTAGCCACAGTCTGCTCTGAACTATCCTTCGATCCACAACTCAACCCAACAGCATTGCTCAGGGAAGTAAGGTCAATAAATTGAACATCTTCCCACTTGGAGATTTGCTTGTCTTTGAAAATGTGAGGATGCCTGTTAGGTACCAAAACATAGTTGATGCATGGGTGTTTTGGTGGCTTACCAACAGAACTGAATTTTTTTTTTTTTTGAGAATATAGTCTGTGATTACTAAGAACTGTACTGAGAGTACAAAGTCATTTCAAATATTGTAAGTAACTAAATACACATGTGTTTTGCTGGATAACTTGCCAGAGGGGGATTAAAAAAACAGTAATTCAAATATCATGTGTTAAATAAAGTTTTTTTTTAAATTGACAGATAGAAATGTATACCAGTAGCTATTAAATCTGTCTATGCAGCAGAATTACCTCTTTGATTTTTGGGGGGAAAAAAGTGTTTTGCAGAAATACTTTCCCGAACACACTAAATCATCATCCTGTTTACCACTGACCTAAATCCCTAACCCCTTATTGAGAACCTGGCATGTCTTTCCCCTCCATTCTATCCCAGTTGCATGATATTTCAAACACTGGCTCATTCCTATTTGGAATGCAAATCCTTGCTCCATCGCTACAGCTGTGTGATACTCAGAGCCGTCTAGACTATGACTAGACTAGCCATGGTCCTTTGAGAATCATCATAACCTTCAGTTCAGTACTCTAGTCTTAGTTCATTAGCATTAAGCCCATATCAACATCACTCAGAGGGCTGCTGATTGCAACTTTGATCATTTTATTTCAAGTGGACTTCTCAGCTGCTGTTTTGGTCATCTCATTCATCTTCTATACTAATTGGCACACCCCATCTGCTTTTATCGCTCTTGTCTTGCTTATATTTTTCCTGTTTTCCTTTTATGTCATGCAACATAGCATAACCTGTGGGACATCTACCAAAGAAGGGACTTAAGGAGCATTATGAGAATGCCGTAATCGCCCAGTGAGATTTTAACTTGGCAGGTCAAAGATGTAGTCATGGGTGCCGAGACACAATAACCCATTTATTCTCCAATGCTGACTCACCTGCAGAAAGACTGCATCATGAATAGATGCCACTATGGGAGTCCTGAACATTTGTGTAACCACATCCTCCACCCACTGACTTATTCCAAAAGTGACAGTACCTTGGCAAAGGCAAAACAAATGTTCTAACCAAGGGCAAACGAGGCAATAGAAAGCACAAAGTGGAGAGAAAGGAAGCATCCTCAATTCAGAGCTGCGTTGGCTGTCATGCTAACCAGCAACCTTGAGTACTGCTTGGCTAGACGGTCATCTCCACAGCCACCAAAATTGGGTGATGTCTCTACATTTTCTCTAGTACTCAAGAAACTAGCAACACTAGTTGAAGGTTTGGTTGTGCCTCGGTCTTGGTAAGTAAATATGTAAATAAACAACAAAAACATAAAAGAAATGATAGATTATGTGGCTATAATCTGTCCCTATTCTAGGAACAAAAATATTCAGTGAAGATAATACACACAAAAAAATTTGTATACTCTCTTTTTTGGTATTTGCAAGTAATGATGCCAGTATTTTCAAATAAAAATGATGAAAAACTAGAACTTTTGGGATTAATACTCTTAACATGTTATCATCTGTTAGGAGAAGACAGAATTCTACATGTTTCAATGGAGATACCATTTCTCAAATATTGCTGGCAATCTACTTTCTTTTCAACAATTCATACTGTAATAGGTAAAATCTGTCTTTACTATTTACCTAGACAAAATGTCCTATGATAAACATATATGTTCTGGGGCACCTGGGTGGCTCAGTCAGTTAAGCATCTGTCTTTGGCTCAGGTCATGATCCCAGGGTCCTGGGATAGAACCCCACATCAGGCTCCCTGCTCAGCGAGGACCCTTTTTCTCCTCCTCCCATTCCCCCTGCTTGTGCTCTCTCTTTCTCTTTCCATCAAAGAAATAAGTGAAATCTTAAAAAAATAAGACAGTTCTGTGATTCTTCTTTAAAAAATAAATAAAAATAAACATATGTGTTCTATGATATGCACACACACAACACACATCTGTTCAAAAACACCTGATAAATTGAAGATTTCTTTATTTAAAATTTTATACTTATAAGATACCCCTTTTAATGTAAGGCATCATGTCAAAGAAGCATTCACTGAGGGCCTGACCATGGGCAAGGCATTAGGCATAAAGTATTCACCAGTAAATATAGAGAACTGACATACATGCATCTTCATTTAAAGTTATTTCATAAATGCTATGGAATATAATGCTATCTCTTTCTGAAATATCCTCTTAACTAAGATGTTAATAAATATATAAATAATCATAATGGTACACTACCAATGTGTGTTTGTGTATGTGTATATGTGTACATGTGTATATATATTTACCCTATGTTCTTAGTCCTATCTGATCCAATATGACTGATGTCTTTTTAAGAAGAGCAAACTTTGGGCACAGATATATATATATATATATATATATATATATATATATATAAAGGAAGGCACTCATGTGAATACAGAGACAAGGATTGGAGTTATGCTGCTACAAAGTAGGGAATGCCTGGGACTATCAGAAGCTAGGGGAGGCAAGGAAGGATCCACTCCTAGAAATTCTGGAGAGAAGGTGATCTTGCCAACATCTTGATTTCAGACTTCTGACCGCTATAACTGTGAGAGAATAAATTTATGTTGTTTTCAGCCATCCAGTTTGCAGTATGTCTCCTAGGCAGCTATAAAAAACTAATACAACCAGCTAAACGGTATATGCATTCACAAATAACCACTCTGATAAGATAGGTAGTTGTGAGTGCCATAGAGATACACATAGAAAGTTCCTTGTCATTACAAGAGAAATGATTCTTGATGAAAGACTTAGAAAAATCTTCAATGTAGATGTGGCATTTGCAGTTGACTTTGAAGGGTGGATAGCATTCTAAATAGAATGGAATACCAGCTCTTGCCCTATGTTAGCTATACCCACCGATGCTTCTTTCCACAGGCTCCATACCATCTACTTCTTGAGATTATCCTCATTAAATGTGAGCAAATATTAAAAGTACTCTTCCCAGCACAAGGTGAGGTAAAAAATTGATCTTGCTGCCTCAAGCCAGGCTGCTTGGCA
This sequence comes from Callorhinus ursinus, assembly GCF_003265705.2. Lineage (NCBI taxonomy): Eukaryota > Metazoa > Chordata > Mammalia > Carnivora > Otariidae > Callorhinus > Callorhinus ursinus. The sequence continues at coordinate 82,496,743 of NW_027397066.1, forward strand.
TGAGCTGTGTGTTCCTGTGATATTATTAAATTTTCTAGAGCAGCCTTCTCTCACCTCTTTGACTTGATCCTATAACAAGATTTTTGTCTTGCTCCTCTGTTTTGTAATTCATCTTCACTGCCAAGTCTAGAATCCTTCTCTGAATCCTGATTAACTTGACTAGAAGTCAGACACCTTATATAATTTTTGCTGGACTTTTCAACTAGGAATTGGATCCTTTTTCTTAAAACCACATTGGCTGGAAGAATTTTATTCCAAACCATGCTGTCAGCTCACCATTGTGAAGATGCTGGTAGGCAGAATAATGATTCCCTGAAGATGTCTACATCCTCATCTCTATAATCTGTGAGTATGCTTTGCTACATGGTAAGGAGGAATTCATGTTGAAGACGGAATTAAGATTTCTAATTATCTGATCTTGAGATGGAAAGAGTATCCTAGATTATCCAGGTGGGGCCAATGTAATCACAAAGGTCCTCATAAGCAAAAGAAGAAGGCAGGAGAGTTGGTGTCAGAATGACGAAGCATGAGAACAACTTGACTGGTCATTGCTGCTTTTGAAGATGGAATGGAGTCATAATCCAAGGAATGCAGGGGTCCTCCAGCAGCTGGGAAAGACAAGGAGATAAGTGGTACCCTAGAAGTAAAGAAATGAAGTCCTGCTGTGACCTTGATTTTAGCCCAGGGAAATCTATTTCAGACTCCTGCCCTCTAGAGCTATAGAAAAAACTACATTTGTTTTAGCCACTGTATTTGTAATAATTTGCTACAGCAACAACAGGAAGCAAACACATTGCCCTTATGCAAAACAGACCTTAAGATATCAAAGCTAGCTTGCTTTGAATCTGAGTTACCATGTTCTTTGGTTTTCTGAAATAGTGGGGAAATATAATTTGTAGTTAATATCATGGGATTTGGAACCCAACAAGATAAAGGGTAAAATTCTGCCTCATTAATTACTAGCCACATGGTCCTTAACAAGTGACTCAATTCCTCTGTGCTCAGTTTCATTATCTGTTTACTGAGGATAATACTTTTCTCATCAGGTTGACTTAAGAATGAACTGAAATAATGTATATAAAATATTTTGCTTAGAGTATGGCAAATGTCATGAATTATTGGGATTCCTTCATGTCTTTCTTTCCAGAGGTGAGTTCTCCTGTCAGGGTTATGTAGTGATATTAGATAACCTGGGTACAAAAGTAGTTTGAAGCCATGTCGGGAAGTATTCTTCATCACATACTGCTAAGGAGTAGTGATTTAACTCGGTAAGTAAGGAGGTAGTCATTTAAATTTAAAACACTTCCTTTATTTTTTTTTTTAAAAAGTCTAGCAGTGCCAACACAACTTATAGACACTTAGATATAAAGGAAAGAGTGAAAAGCCATATCTAGTCCAAAAACCAGGACTGAGAGTCAGTGTTTCATTTGGAATATGAGAAGAAGACTATCTAATAGTGAGAAACCGGGGCACCTGGGTGGCTCAGTCGCTAAGCGTCTACCTTCGGCTCAGGTCATGATCCCAGGGCCCTGGGATTGAGCCCCACATCGGGCTCCTTACTCGGCAAGGAGCCTGCTTCTCCCTCTCCCGCTCCCCTTGCTTGTGTTCCCTCTCTTGTGTTCTCTCTCTCTGTCAAATAAATAAAATGAAACTTTAAAAAAAAAATAATGAGAAACCAAATGTATCTAAATTGGAAAGCATAATAATTGGAAGACCAATTATTTTTCTGGAAAAGTCTGGTCTACCTACCTGAAAGTAACTATTCCTACCCCCATCTGCCCTCATGTTTAGAAACATGTTTTCAAAAACCTGGAAACAATCTTGCAGATGCTACTTTTTCAAAGGCTTTTTGAATGATTTCTTCTTCTATGTTTCATTCTATTTCCCCTCTAATACTATCTGCACCTACGGAGGAAACAACCCATTTGCCAAGAAATAAAAAAAAAGGAAAATGGTGGTATTTTATTTCAACATGGGATGTATAGGCCTCCCAATTAAATTGCCACAGGTGGGGACAGAAAGAGGATTAGCTTTTAGAACAGCAAATACTGTATACACAAGGAATTGCTGGTTTTTGTTTCTTCACTATTCTAAGGTGTCAGAGAGATAAGCAATGTGGATAGGAAAAAAAAATCCAAATTTTAGGCCAATATATAATCACACTTAGGTGGAACTCTGATATTATTATAAATTTAATTGTGTCCTCCAAAAATACATGTTAAAGTCCTAACCCCTAGTACTGCAAAATGTGACCTTATTTGCAGCAACCTTAATAAAGTTAATATGAGATCCTACTTAGGTAACATGGTGACAAAATCCAATATAAATTGGTATCCTGATAAGAGGAGAAGAGACATGTATAGCAAAATAAAGTGGAGGAAGCAGCCAGACAAAGAGTTTAGTTCAGACTAAGTTCAGTGTATCCTACAGGGAACTTGGGAAGGTAAATGATATATATCCCACCTTAACGCAAGGTGGCTGGCCTTTTGTATTTCCAAATAAAATCCTATGCTTTTCTAGGTAAACCAAGGGTGATCTGAGGAGGAAATAAGTGGTTAGCAATTAGCAACCCATAGTCATGACAGCTAGGGAATGGGCACAAGCTCTAATAAAAGGAACCTAGGAATGACACCAACGGTATCTATTACAGTGGATATGGGGACTGAGATCAGAAATGTAACCTAATGACTGTTAGTTTTCTTTAAGAATATGCTAGGAACATTGGGACAGAAGCAGTAAGCAAAGATAAAATAAATAAATAAAAACTCCTGGCTTTTATTTTAAAAAGTAAAATTTTTCTAACACACAATTTTTAAAAGGCTAACTGAATTTTAAGCAAAACATTTGGAAATAAAATGCAACTGAAATATTCCAGCAGAATTTTAAATATATAAAAGAGACACAATCCACAATCCCTTAGAAGAAAATAAGGACTATATTTTTCCCCAAGTGAATAGAAACCAGAATTATCGCAGAATTCTACGGAACATCACTTATTGGAGGACAATGGAACAGCACAGATAGAGTCTAAGATTATTTTTAAAGACTGCTCTTGCCTATTTAGTCTAACACAATTATTTTCTATATACTGGGGAAATATAAAAACATTCTAACATATTCAAGAGTTTATAAAATACAACATGTAAATCACATGTATTGCTCGGATGCTTTTGGCTACAAGTCACATCAACAACAACTACAGCAACAAAAACTCACTGTGGCTTGTACCACATGATAATAAAATATCCAGAAGTATGTCAATAGATGCTCATTTAGTTGTTATATTAATTAATATTAATTAATGTATATTAAACCTATGATATGCCAGACATGCTTGGTGCTAGGAACAAAGTGATAAGCAAACCAGCCAGACACATGTTTACTGCTTTCATCTCTTCTTTCCCCTATTGATGAAAAATAGATTCTTTCCCTAGGGTTATGGGGATGGCTATACACATGGTGTCTGGCAGTGGACAGATGAAATTAACAGTAGTTTATTAGTCACATATACTCACAGCCTGGAAAAGAAGGATACCACATACCATATAGGGCCCAGCAGGGGTTGCCCTCAACAACAGTGTGAATGAGGAGGAACTGTGGAAAGCAGATTTTGTAGTAACAAGAGGATGAGGTGTTCTGTGATTCCTGTGGAAGGATGTAATTGGCTAATTTGAATAATTTGATGGGCTGGCAGAGAACTGAAGCCCAATACTTAGGTGTAAGCCGGCATTGTGCCTGGTTCCAGTGATAAGGAGGGTTGTTTGGTTAGCAGACCTTATCTGCAGAAGCACAATGGAAAGGTGAACTTGAGGTTAGGTCATTAGAGGCCCTCCTAGTTTCAAATGTCAAGGCAGCACATAATATTAATTTTAGGCCTTAAATGACGATTACCTCCATGAATAATTTTTTCCTCAACTACATGTTTCACCCTATAATTGTATACAGTTATACTATGTTCAGATACTGTTTTAATTAAGAATTTGTTTTGCTTTATCTTCCTTGAGCTTTTTTATGTTGATTGTTGGTGTCCATAACATATGGAAAATTCTCAGCTATTATTTTGTTAAGTAATGTTTCTGTCCCCTTCTTTCCCACCTCTCTCCCTGGAACTACAATTCAATTTGTTACATTTTTCTTTTTTAACAATCTGTTTTTAACCTTCTTTGTTTTTGCCTCCAGTAACTGTATTCTAGATAATTTGTCTGACTTTACCTGCAATTCTCTAATTCATTCTTCAACCATGTGTATCTAAATTTAGTTACTGTGAAATTCATCCACTGAGTTTTTAACTTTAGGTACCATCTTTTCCAATTCTACAAGTTTTAGTGTTTTTTTTTTTCAAATTTGTTATGCCACCTCTTATATTTTTTGTACTCTGCAGTCATTTTCAAGCTCTTTTATTTAAAAAAAAAATAAGAAGCATTGTTGTTTTATACCATGTGTCAATGCCTAAGGTGCTTGTGAGTTTTATTTATTTATTTATTTGTTTATTTTTCGGTTCTCATTATAGTAGATGCTTTGTTTGCCCATGTGTTTTGTTATCCTTGACAGCAAATTTTTTGGAAAATTATTTGAAGGAGTATTTTAAGGATCAGGAGGATTATACATTCCTCTAGAGAGGATCTTCGTGGCTTTTGCCAGGGTTCTGGGAGGGTACCAGTTCAGGATCAACATATGTCTGAATTCCATTTTGTGGTCACCAAATGATCCAAGAGACCTGGAACAAAGCTAGTTTACTTCTGTTTCACACTTCCTATGAGAGTATAGCTCTGTGGGT
>NW_027397066.1:82501619-82537998 GCF_003265705.2 Callorhinus ursinus
TTCTTTTCTTTTCTTTTCTTTTCTTTTCTTCTTCTCTTCTCTTCTCTTCTCTTCTCTTCTCTTCTCTTCTCTTCTCTTCTCTTCTCTTCTCTTCTCTTCTTTTCTCTTCTTTTCTTTTCTTTCTTCTCCCAGAATCCTGCCAAGCTGCTAAAACCATAGTGCAGTTTCACAGTGCTACTCCCAGTTAGATAAATGGCCTTCTGGACAAAATGGATTTTTGTTTTAGGCTTTCCCCTCCAGCTTCTTGCTTTCTCCTAGATTTTGTTTGGGTAAATCATCTTTTAAGTTTTGGATGACCAAATGTAACTATCTTGTTAGTTTTTGTTTGTTTGTTTTTAGGGCTTTTTGTTTGTTTGTTTTTGCTTTCATATTAATATTTCCTCCAGCTCATTTAGTTGTCTTCAGTGGGAGGATTTAGTTCTAATTACTCAGTTTGCTATTATCAGGATAAAATCCCTTTCACCCCATAGTTGACAAAGAATCTCTATTGTATTTGAAGACATTTAAAGACATTTAAAGACAATTAAATGATTACTGGTTATATTCTAATTCAGTCCTTCCCCACAAGTCTCATTATTTACACTCTTAGGATATGATATAGGGGGTTATAACAAAAGGCTCCTTTCTCTTTCCTTAAAAGTAAAGTTTGAAGGGGAAAACAATGGTCTTTTTTTATGGCTAAGAAATTCAATAATTGTTTTCAGTACCTTTAAAAACTCATATTCACCTTCCCAAGTTATTTTTGTGCATGTGTTTTGCTATTTAATTGGTGGTTGATGAAAAAAAAATAGTGGCAGCTATTTTGTCAATAAACCCTCCCTTGTTTTATTTTTATCTAGAAATTATGACTCTTTTTATTTAGTTCTAATTAAATTATGTATGCATGACCTCAAATACATACATACATATTATATATATATTCCTTTTATATATATGTCAGAGCAAAGCAGAAATCAGGAATAGAGATGGGGTTATAAAAAGCAGAAACACTGCTAGCTCAGACAAAAGGGGACAGACTGGGTCTACCACAATAGATCTCCACTGTAAAACTAAAGCAATAATCTACTTAAAATCTATATCACGTAGTTATAATTCCAATTTTGACAGGCCACACAGGAGTAGTACCTCTATTCTATGCCATATTGATATTAAATTTCATTTGAATATCTGAATGTCATCTGACATGAATTCTAGATAATTATTTATCAGACATTTGAATCATTAAAGATGTGCATGTCATACATAGATTCTCTGTATTTCTTTTGTGAATTTGCAATTACCTCAAAATAAAAAAAAATAGTTTTAAAAAATGTGACATATTTTGTTTCTTTCTTTGTTAATCTTTTAAAAAATATAATCTAAAATTTTTATTTTATCTCCTATTTAATCAAAATTAGATTCCTCTCTCAGGGAGTGAATCAGAGTGTCAAGAAGGCACAGTTTTAATAGCTCATTGTGCACTTTTCCTTACAAGTTATGAACATTACCTTCAAGGCAAGTCTTTAAATGGCCTGAAACATTCTGGACCAAATATTTACTACTTTTTTCAAGTTTACAAGTATTTTCTTACAAATACTTTTAAAATCCATAGTAGTAATAATCTATTTCTTATGTTGTACTTATCAAATTTCTTTAATCCCCTACTGTGGTGCTTTAGAACAATTCCTTAGAAGACCTAAATAAATTATATCTATTTATTTAAATATTAAGTAAAGTTTCTCCTTTATTTTCTCCAAGATATCCTCCCAAGTATCTGAACCATTAAATATGATTCATACCTATAAAACTATGAAAGCAGTATTCTCCTCAATGCATATAAAAAACCTAATGTTACTTTTAGTTATTTTCCTGAGTACTAAAGTAATTTCAGTGATTTCAAATGCCCGTAACATCACAGTTTTAACAAGCTGTATACCGGAATTTAGAAGGAAAACTTAAATTTCTCAGGTCTATATCCTGTGAAGTGCTTATGGATACCAGCCAAAACAGTAGGCACCTTTTAAAAGTGCACTGTTTTAAAGGTCACATATGAGAGAAATGTCATAGATAACAAAGTCCAGATGTCCAAAGATCAGCCTATATCAGCATTCAGGAATAATGCAGATATCAGCCAGAAATGGACAGCTAACACAAAATAGGAAAATTCAGTTCACTACAATTTTGAGAAACTAAACAATAAAGCTCCGATACTTTTTAAAATTCCATTTCAAAAGCTTATGTTCTTCTCATTTCCTCCAAACAAATTTATGTTTAAAATCCAAAGCAGACCTTAGGAGAAGTGAAAAACTTCTCATTTCAAGTCACCAAGATAATCATATGCATGATTGTATTGTAATGATTTGCTTTCCTGTATCTGCTTCCAAACACATTGTGAAGAGAATCATAATGTGGGCAGTAAGAAACCTTGACTAAGGGTGGTCTCTGTTCTGTTGAAAAATCACCTGAATCATGGTAGGTTGGTTTTTCAGACAAAAATAAGGAATAGCTTCCTAAAATAAGCATTAATGTTAGCACTAAAATGAGTATTTCCTTATTGTCTGTTGGATTCTGTGCTGCTTAAATATAGACTTGCCATGCTATATTCCATACTCCCTTAACACAGAGTTGTAAGTTTGGCCAACATTTATCAAAGGCAACATACTCATGAAATATCTAGGAAAAAAATATCACTCTCCCATACCAGTGTCTAAAGGTCAGCAATTTTTCATTTCAAATCAAAGCCTTTTTCACTGATGCATATGAAAGGCCTATAAATTCCCAAGAAAAGGCTTTTCCACAGAGATGATTTCTGTGACTATCTAGGAGGTTAAAGATAAAATGCTCTACATGATCTCCTGGGCTCCCATGGCTTCAATTATCACCTCTCTGAGGATGATTCCCAGATATGTGTCTCCAAACCTGTGTCCCTAACCTTCAAGCCCATAATTTCAGCTGCACACTGGACAGCTCCACCTGGGGTTCCTGCTGAGCAATCACACTCAATGTGTTCTCTACTAAAGGCATTTTCTCAGCCAAATGTGCCCCTTTATGATTTTCCAGTCTCTCTCTCTCTTTTTTTAAAGATTGTATGTATTTATTTGACAGAGAGAGAGATAGTGAGAGCGGGAACACAGGCAGGGGGAGTGGGAGAGGAAGAAGCAGGCTTCCCACGGAGCAGGAAGCCCAGTGCGGTAGTCGATCCCAGGACCCTGGGATCATGACCTGAGCCAAAGGCAGATGCTCAACGACTGAGCCACCCTGGCACCCCTCTCCAGTATCTTTTAAAGACATAATTATCTTCCCTGATACTCAGAGCTCAGGTCTCAACATATGGTTTTCCCCCCCATATTAACTACCAATGTTGATGACAGTTGGAGTAAATAACTTCCCATTTATATTTTCCCCATCTTAGTTTATTTCAGGTCATTTCCAAATGGGTTGAGTTCTAAATAAATAATGTAGAATCTTCTTAATTTGGAGTTGGTTTCTAAGTAAACATTACAAGCTTTCTTTAATATAGGCACGATTGCATTTCTGAAATCTAATCTTTATTCTCTAAATCTTTATTTACTACTTTCCCAATCACTCACTCGCTAGCTAATTTGGTCAAAATTATGCTACAATGGTTCCATAAAACTAAAAATAAATGAATAAGTGATCTTAGATATTCTTAAGTACTGTGAAGAATATTGTGATTTTATAGAGAATGACAAAGTAGTTCTACATTAGATAGAGTGGGGAAAACCTCTCTGAAAGATCAGAATAGACAGTCATGTGAAGATTGGAGGGACAAGCATTTTCAGAAGAACAAAGTGAAGCGTCTGGATGAAAAAAATCCTGGTATATTTAAGAAACAGAAAAAGGACTACTGGAGTGGAAATGTATGAAGCCCGGAACATGTAGATATGAGAAAGGTTTAGGAAAAAGAGGCATGGGAGCAATTTTTGTAGGGTATTAAACCATGAGTAAAAGATAAGATATGTGGATCCACTAGAGAGTTTTTGACATGAGTGTGACAGTAGCTAAAAAGATGACACTAACTGCTAAGTGAAGAATGATTTCAGAAACTTCTGAGTCAAGATGGCAGATTGAGTCTACACTGAAACTCCCTGCTGTGCTCCAATTGTATCTAATTGATCAAAGCAAAGGAAAACAGTTCTTTCTGAATTTCGTTTCTGAAGTAAGTAAGGAAACACCTAATAGTAATTAATGTATGTAGGCATGAGAAAGTGGGACCTGATACAGGTAGTTTGTCACCAGAGTATCAGTGACTACGCTGGGACAGATCCCTTGGCAACAAGTTGGGAATCATGGGCCTGTAAGATATTACAATCTCCTGCCATGACAAATAAGAATCTCGTCGATGTATTTCCTCCATTTCTATCAGCCTTTTGTACCACTACTCCTTCTGAAAATCACACAAGACAGAGCCAACTACTCAGGTTTCCAAACATACCCTGTGTTTTTATTATTCACTTCTTTGTACTTGCCTTTCTTTTGAACTACCCATCACATCTCTTATCCCCTACAACATAGATATATCTTCCTTATTTATACATACAATTCTTGTTTGACTGTTATGCTTATTGTTAAACATTACTAGAAGGTGGCTCAGTGATGGGAACAACAGCGCTTTTTGTCTCATACAAGTACAGTAAAATCTCAACCACTGCCATCCACGGTGACCATGTATCAACAGCATAATCCTAATTACATCCTTCACATAAGAAACGGGATAAACGTACCATGTGGAGAGATGTTAAAGAAACTTGAGGCAGAGTGTTTGAGAGGCCTGTGTATAAATGTTTTGTAGTGGACTGTGATTATTTTATAAAGTGAATTGTGGATAAGATAGTGTCTAGAATTCTTATAGACATGCTGTGAGTTTTGATCATGTCAAAAAATCTGTCATGTAAAAAGACTGATTTTTTTTTTATTTGTTTTTGTTGCTGTGGTGGTGGTGGTGTGTGTGGTGAGGAATGATGTGTTTTCAATTTCTCTTTCATTTTCCATTTGTATTTAAGTCTTTATTAAGTCTCAGCCAGTGGGGCAGTGGAAACAGCCTCTGAGTAAAAGAAGTCTTAAGGAAAAGTGAAAATAATATTTTTTCTTTACAGAGATATTATCTGGGATGCCTGGGTGGCTTAGTCGGTTAAGTGTCTGCCTATGGCTCAGGTCATGATCCCAGGGTCCTGGGATCCAGTCCTACATTGGGCTCCTTGCTCAGAGGGGAGCCTGCTTCTCCCTCTGCCTGTGCACTCCTCTCTCTCTGACAAATAAATAAATAAAATATTTAAAAAAATAGAGCTATTATCTGTGGGCAGTAGTCAACAGTCACTTACTGAGTTTTGAAATATGTCTTCCTAGTTCTAATATCCAAAAGTTGTACATTTGAACACATATCTCTATTAGTAGAAAAAGCTGGGCAGTCTTGTGTAACCCCAATATATGTGTTTTTATTTATGAATTAAATACACACATTTGTATTAAGTTAGGATTCTTCAGAGAACAGAACCAATGGAAGAGAGAAAGATTGATTACCAGTGGCTCAAGTGATTACAGAGACTGAGAAATCCCGCCATCTTCAGTCAGCAAGCTGGAGACCCAAGAGAGCCCATGGTCTAAGTTCCAGTCGGAAATCTGGAAAACATCAATGACCAGTTTTGTTCCCTTTTACTCCTATGAAGGTCAGGCTTTTTGTTCTACTAAGACCTTTAATTGACTAGATGGAGGCAACCCACTTTACTCATTTTACTGATTCAAATGTTAATCTCATCCCAAAACAACTTCACAGACACACCCAGAATAATGTTTGACGAAGTATCTGGGCACCTTGTGGCCAAGCTGACACATAAAATTAACCACCACACATTATTGGGGGAAAAAAAATGGGGATACATGAGAAAAAATAAAAATGTCAAAAATTAGTTATAATATTAAAAGATATTTTAATATTTTCTTTACAACTGATCCAATTTTAGTTGAAAATTTTGGACAAGTCTTTTGGAGGTCATTGCCTAGATTTTTCCTTCACGGTTGTTGAAATCATACCTTTCCTTCAAGTCATCTGTTATATTTCTAATCAGATTTAATCCCCCCCATTTCCATCCTGCTATAACATTTATGTATTAGAATCTAGAATTCAACTCAGTTTGTCTCTTGGTAGAGATATAGATGTCTGTGTATTGCTTACTTCTCCCAGTAAGTTCCTTGGCTATTAGTACCAGAGTTGTTGATTTTAATCCCCTGTTAGACAGTGGATTGTCTTGCTCTTGGTACAATGCTCAAAAAATGTTTGCTGAGGTAAATAAAATTGCTTAAATAAAAAGACCTAATTTCCTATTTAAAAAATGAAGGGAGTTTCCAAAATGAATAGTGGATGATACTTAAAGCTCACCTAGTTCAAATTTTGGACACATACTTTTCACATTAAAGGCTCAAGCCCAATCTTACATTTCAATTTCACACACACAGAGCAATTTCCTGACTGAATATTCTAAATTGCAATTCTCTAAAAACTCAAGCAAAGATGTATCCTCCCCTCTTACAGTTTAACACAAAAAGACCCACATTTGAAATTTGAGTCAACCCTGTGGATCAAGAGAACCGCTGTGGAGTGGCAGAACTTTATTGCATTCTTGATTGCATTCTGGTTAGGAGGAATAATGAACCTCACTAAATCCTTCAGAATAAGCCACTTATTCCTCCTTGAGCACTTGCTTACAGAAGAGAGTCGAATTTGTGATGAAATGGTTGGCCAAGAGCGACCTGAAAAATGGCGTTGATAAACATTTTAAGTGACGTAAAAGTCAAGCCACTTTGAAATAGACGTCATTACCATGAATGCACAACAATGGACACTAAAAAGTTGAGGAAATACTGGCAAGAGTAAGAGTATAGAACTGGTAAATTTTCATGTGACACAATTTTTGTCATCTAAAAGTTTTTCCTCCATTTTCCCAAAGCTGTCACCAGCCTTCAGCATTTCTTGGGGAAAGATCCTAAAGTTCCTCAAACCCCGATAGAGGTATTTCTAGGTTGCCAGTGTGCCGGATATGAAGTTGTACTAATCTACAGGACCCTAGAGAGAATGGAATGTTCCCTAGGACTTCAAGGCAACCAGATTCAGAATCAACATGGAAGATTGTAGAGATGGATTGGTTTGCCTTCTAGAGCAGAGAACAATTGGCACTGTAGGGGACTCTTGCAACATACGGTATCGTCCATCTGGAACGGGGGTCGTGTGCTGTTGTTGCCAACAGCTCGCTGCACGTTCTGGGCTTAGACGAGTCTAAGTAAAATTTAAAAAATGTATATTACACCAAGGCAGAGTGTTTAATGCTTTAAAGTCATACATAAAGGAAATTTAAAGGGGGAATAGATTTGTCCTTTAGCCACTTGTACCCAGAAAAGCTTAGTTTGGGGAAAGGCAGTGTGAAGTCAGGTCAACACACCAGCATGCAGAAGGATTCTCTAGCTTTGCCACAATAATTGAAAATAGTTGACAGAAGCAAGGTGGCCTGAGAGATTTCCCAGATCATTTTTTAGAGAGAAACCCTACCTCTATCAAGCAGCTAAGATATTGTAGTACTGAAACACCATGAACTCGGGGGCCTTATTTCTTTTGTGAATTGCAATATGCCCAGAGCCCAGCACAATATCTTGCATACAATAGGCACTCAAAATATCTGCTGCAAATTTGAATGAGTAGTTCCACAGTGTCTATCTACCAACACACTCAGAGCCTTGGCCCCTTATGCTGTGTAAACAAGGCTGAGTTTTCATCTTTTAATTTTACTCCTAGATATTTATTAAGATAAATAACATAAATAGTATAAAATAAAAGGTGGCAAAGGGAAAGTTAGGATCTCCTGTCACTGTCAATGTCATCCTGACTCTTTATAATCTTAGGAAACTCCTCTGGGTCTCGGTTTCCACCACTCTAAAATTAACGGCTTAGACAAAATAGTCTTTTAACAATTCTAGTATAAATTTCCAATATAACTCTGCTTTCTTTTTTACACCTGTAAAATTTCATTTCTCTTTTTCCTTCTTTTTTATTTCTTTAATTCCTTCCCTTTTCCTCTGAATCCCCTTTTTTCCTTCCTTTTCCCTTTTCTGTCTCCCCTTTCTCCTCTTCTCTCTGTGCTTCAGTCCTGTTCTCTCTCTTTCTTAGATAGATGATAGATAGATGATAGATCTTGTTTTGTTTGAAGGCAGCTCCCAAATGTAATTATAACTGTGGGTATCTTAGTGGGGTCACAAGAGTACGAGAGCTTTACTTTCTAACTTAAGTAGCTGAGTCATGCCAGAAGTTGCTAAGTGCTTCCACACCAGAGAGGTCCATAGCATTATTGGATGAAATAATTCCTAGAAATATCTTGCAAATCTCAAGTCACTACTGCAAGGCTAAGAGCCTTGTCCGATGTCATTTTCATTAATGATAATTATCTTTTCCTAACCGGGGGGGGGGTAAAAATGAGAGATTCCCATTTAATGAAAATGTTTACCCAAGAATTATTCTTCCCCAGTAGCCCAATAACCAAAACACATTGAAGTATTAAACCAAATTTATACGGCCTTTTGTTAAGTGTACATCACGGCTTTGGGTATGCAGTAAAGAAAAGAGGTTTTGAGAATTTTATGATGTGGTATCTGGAAAGAAGTTTTTACAAGAAGCCCAGTTTTCTTTGGGGAGCTAGTTATGGGCAGTGCCCTGAGGTATTGGCAAAGCCATGTCTCCAGGTGCCTCATCATCTGGCCTGAAGTTTTGCTAGGAGCTCTTTTTCATTTATTACAGTCACAGTAAAGGCTAGTGTAACTCTTTTGCATACATTGTAAGCACGAGTTTATTAGTAAAAAAAAATTTGACAGTTATTAAATTCAAAATCAAATTTTGAAAGTAAATACAGAAAACCAGTTTGACCATAAGAAAAAATTACTATTTCCTCCAATCCAATTTTTTTATTTAAAAAATCAAGTGCTCCTGATATTCATTCTCACTCCCCAGAGGCAACTACCCTGAACATTTTCTTGTGTTTATATAGCTCTCATTATATGTGTGTGTGTGTGAGTGTGTGTATATATATATATATATATATATATATCTTGTTTCCACTTATTATGAGTTGACATTTTTCCATAATGAAAACTATAGGTCTATTACAATAAACTCTACTGAATGGTTATGCTGTAATTTTTCTAACTAGTCTCTTGATGAACAAAAAAGTTTTCTCCAATTTAAAAAATGCAATATATAGTGAGCATATAATTATATATTAATGCACCATAAAAAATGTTGTATTAAATATCCTTGCATGCATATCTTTCCCTGCTTGAATTAGTAGAGCTATCAGGAAAAGTCCTCAGAAATGGAACTGAGTCCAAGAGTGAGTACACTTTAAGTTTTGATAGATGGTGCCAAATTGTTATCCAAAGGAATGTGCTTATATACACTCCTCCATCCACTCCAATACTCGGGAATATTGCATATTTAATCTTTTCCTGTCTGAATGGTGAAAATTTGTATCACATTGTTCTAATTTCCATCTTATTATGAGTGAGGTAGAATTTCTTTTCATGTGATTGTTGGTATTTCTAGGTCTCTTCCTATGGATTCATAATTGGAATACATTTTTAATTTGCAGCCTCAGTGAGTCTTCTTAATTTCTGCCAAGTTTCCTTAATGGCTACAAAGGGTTCTTAAAATAAAGGATATGCCCCTTCACCACTCCAGAGTCAGAACAACAGGGTCTCAGTCAGAAAATGTTGGAGGAGAAGAGAGGAGGGGGAAGGATGAGGAGGGGGAAGGGGAGGGGAAAAGGAGAAGGGAGAGAACAATGGAGAAACTGGAGAGAGACACATGGTGAAGTTTGAATTCCTGAGTGGTGTAATTTTGAATTCCACACCTGTTTGAGAGAGGTACGCCCTGGTCCATCACTGTGAGAGGGGCACTGCAGCAATTCCAGGACTTGCTATGGGCCTTGCCCCGACATTGGTAGTGGGGAGAGTTAGAACGGAGAACCCATAGCAGCATCATAATCCTGCGTTAGATTTGCAACCAAAGGCAAATTTATTCCTCAAGGTCCATCTTTAACAGCCTTCTTGGAAATAAATAAAGAAAATACAGGCGTCCATAAATCTCTTACTTATCCGTCCCCCCCTGTGGAGATGACACACCTTGGAGAATGACTTCAATCACCAGACTCCCCCACCTCACCTCCATAAACTATGTGAAACATGCCCGGCAGGCGGGGGATTCTCATAACATTTATTTTCATTTCTTAGCATGAGGAACTCTGATGTGACACCACACACGAAATGGCCTCCCCTCTATGTATCAGGACTACGGAGTGATAAAATCAAGGGATCATACATAAAAGTCCAGTCTTCTAACTTTATTGCGGCCCTTTAGAAAGGATTTAGCTATTCGCCTTTCTCCATTTCTAAAAATAAACAAAAAGTCACCGAGAACAAGCCAGACTTTCGCCTCCATCCTGATTTCTCAGTCATTCTTGTGGTCACCGCTCGCCTCACGCACTGCTCACTGGCTGGCGTTGAAACTAAAAATGGGCGGCTGTGGGGTGGATTCACAGAAGAGCAGTGATGATAATAGGGCCGGAGAGGGGAATATAGAGAATCCTAAAAATAATAAAAATCAGTACTTGATCTTTTTTTAAATAGGGACTGGGATCAAAGTTTCCTCTGTTGCTGTTCAAGGATTATTTATAGACGGGCGTAGGGAAACAAATTCTGAAAGAGGGACCACTGCCAACTGGAGGCTCTTGAAGCCAAGGCAAGGTCAAGTCTCCTGATCAGTAGAACAGCTTGTGAGTAACGAATGAAGAAGCTGGTTCTCCCTCAATTTTCTTAGGGGCCTAGCTATGCGCAGTCTTTCTTTGGCGTTAAGGGAGTTTAGGTGCCTGTGATAGACCGATGGGCTTAGGGATGCGCAAGAAAAGCTTCCAGTCCATAGATGTGTATATTTAAAAAATGTTTTACTTTATTCTTTCTCTACCATCATTAAACAAAAATAAAGCAGGCATGTGTGTTTAAGGGGGAGCAACATGCTGGGTATGTGAAGAGTGGCACAAATTACATCTATCCATAAGTTTATAATCCAAAACAACACCGATCTTTGACAATGTTTTGGAGCTAGTGTTGGGAGAGGTATATTTTTATTGATTACAAACAGTAAATTACTTAGCAGCCAGGAGAATGAGTCAGCCGCATTTTAATAAATTTATTTACTCTAAGAAAACAAAATAACAGGTTTCCATTGAACAAATATGATTGTATGTTTACTCAATGACAAATACAAACTGGAAAATGAAATTGTTGTTCAAAAACTCCAGAATCACGTAATTCATCTTGAAAACAGAATTCTTTCTTACAATGGTGTTTGGGATTTTTTTTTTTTTAAAGTATTGCGGAACCTAATCCTTGATATGTTTGAGCAGTAAATTTCCTTTGGTCCCTATTTTAGTCATTTCCTACATTCCATGAACAGGATATGGGAGGAGTGGTTGTTTCCCATTTATCTAATCTTTCTCTGACCTTGAAAACTAAAGGTTAAATTCAAGTCCGTTCTTGCCCCTGGGCTGACAGAAGGGAATCATTCAGTCATAGCAACCACCCACTTAATTTTCTTTATGAGGCATTATCCTCTTGAGATAGCAATAGTAAGGGGCTGGAGGGAAAAAAAAAAAGAAACAAAAACAAAAAAAAACCCCGTGTTTCCCATTCAAAAATACCTGAAAGCTCTCTAACTTTCGCAAAGAAAAACTGTAATAGAATGCTCCTCAGTATAAATAGCTTCAGAGAAGTATCGTGCACATATGAATTTTTCTATCATAATAGTTATCTTCTTTTCTATGGTGAGATTTTAATTGCTAAATGTTTAATAGTGCTAAAGGTTTAATAGTGTTCTAAGAATAATCTCTTCTCCTTCATGTAGGAAGATGATGTTTTTGATCTTGCAAATTTGGCCTGTAATTCCGATTATTGTCTAGCAATGAGGAAACCATAGAATTTTCTATCAATTATGATAAAAATGGGGAGGAAATTAAGAAAAATAATAATCACCTTAAAAGAAATCTGGAAAGAAAGTGTTAAAGGGAGCTTGTAATTTTACACTGATCATCTGTGTTCTGTACAGGAAGAAGATGAAAATAGAATAATAAAATAAAAATTGAAGGCATAACTATTTTCAGGGTCAGAAGACTTGAGAAAACATTGCTGCATTTGCCATTGGTCTGTGAATAGCTAAACTTCTCACTCTGTAAATGAGAGAAGAAGCAGTTTTTTGTTTTTTGTTTTTTTTTTACTTTCCTCCCCAGTCGGATGACATCATCCCATCCCAGAAAAGCTGCCTCTTGAGAAAGCCAGTGATTAATCTGGGATTCTGGGAGTTTGCTTTGCTTATTGGTAGAAATCATCTAACTTTGGATATTTGTCCTAGGATATGAATGGGAAGAATGAGAAATTAGAAACAGACTGTGGACTCAAAATGTAACGACTATAAAAAAGAAAAAAAATGTTATTATGGGCAAATTCTTACACTCACCAACTTTGCTAAAAGTTCTCTTAGCAGCAATGTCTGCAATAGCCAAACTGTGGAAAGAGCCGAGATGCCCTTCAACAGATGAATGGATAAAGAAGATGTGGTCCATATATACGATGGAATATTACTCAGCCATCAGAAAGGATGAATACCCAACTTTTGCATCAACATGGATGGGACTGGAGGAGATGATGCTCAGTGAAAGAAGTCAAGCAGAGAAAGTCAATTATCATATGGTTTCACTTACTTGTGGAACATAAGGGATAGCATGGAGGACATTAGGAGAAGGAAGGGAAAAATGAAGGGGGGGGAGTCGGAAGGAGAGATGAACCATGAGAGACTATGGACTCTGAGAAACAAACTGAGGGTTTTAGAAGGGGGGCGGATGGGTTAGCCTGGTGATGGGTCTTAAGGAGGGCACATACTGCATGGAGCACTGGGTGTTATACGAAAACAATGAATCGTGGATCACTACATCAAAAACTAATGATGTAGTGTATGGTGACTAACATAACATAATAAAATAAAATTTAAAAAAATAAAAAAATAAAAGTTCTCTTTCGTTTTGTATTACTTTAAGGGTCCTTTCCTATTCTCTTATGGTTGAATTCTAGAACTAAATTTAAAATATCATTTAAGGACAAAAGAATGCCTAAGTATAAGTTTGCAAAAAACTGGTATAATGATAAAGAGCACCCCCACACCCAAACTGAAATGTGGTTAATCAGTCTCAGAATTCATGGCCTTTGGATAGAAGTCAGTTTGGAGTATAATCAGGTCATTTTCTATCTTCTTCTCTGAGGTAAGTCAAAATGACTTTGTATCTGCAAGTTTATTGGAAACAAGAGAAATGCAGATCAGTTTCTATTCATAAACTTTTTAGAGTTCTTTGAACAAAGACACAAATAGAAATATCACTAAATTTGCATTTAGAATTAAAATTCAAAAAGATATGAAGGATAATAACTTTATAAGCAAATGCAAAATGAAAACTTTGCAAAACTAAAGCATTCAGTAGATTGCTTTCAGTAGTATAGACATTTTAACAATATTTGTTCTTCCAATCCGTGAGCATGGAAAGTCATTCCATTTCTTTGTGTCATCTTCAATTTCTTTCATCAATGTTTTATAGTTTTCAGAGTACAGGTCTCTCATCTTTTTGGTTAAGTTTAGAAAAATCCAGAAATAAACCCACAATTATTCTTCAATTAATCTTTGACAAAGGAGGAAAGAATATACAATGAGAAAAAGACAGTCTCTTCAACAATGGTGCTGGGAAAACTGGTCAGCTACACGTAAAAGAATGAAATGACCACTTTCTTTCACCATACACGAGAATAAACTCAAAATGGATTAGACCTAAATGTGAGACCTGAAACTATAAAAATCATAGAAGACAGCACAGGTAGTAATTTCTCTGACATTGGCTGTAGCAGCATTTTTCTAGATATGTATCCTAAGGCAAGGGAAAGAAAAGCAAAAATAAACTATTGGGACTTCATCAAAATAAAAAGTTTCTGCACAGCAAAGGAAAAAAAAATCAACAAAACTAAAAGACAATCTACAGAACAAGAAGATATTTGCAAATGACATATCTGATAAAGGGTTAGTATCCAAATATATAAAGAATTTATACAACTCAACACCCAAAAAACAAATAATCCAATTTAAAAATGGGCAGAAGACGTGAATAGACATTTCTCCAAAGAACATATCCAGACGGCCAACAGACACATGAAAAGATGCTCAACATGACTCATCGTCAAGGAAGTACAAATCAAAACTCCAATGAGATATCACCTCACACCTGTCAGAATGGCTAAAACCAAAAACATAAGAAACAAGTGTTGGCGAGCATGTGGAGAAATAGGAACACTTGTGCAATGTTGGTGGGAATAAAAACAAGTGCAGCCACTCTGGAAAACAGTGTGGAGTTCCCTCAAAAAGATAAAAATAGGACTACCCTAGGACCCAGTAATCACACTACTGGGTATTTACCCCCAAAATACAAAAACACTAATTCGAAAGGATACATGCACTTTTATGTTTATAGCAGCATATCTACAATAGCCAAATTATGGAAGCAGCCCAAGTGTCCATCAATAGATGAATGGATAAAGAATATGTGGTACACACACACACACACACACACACACACACACACACACACACACAGAGGAATATTACTCAGCCATCAAAAAGAATGAAATCTTGCCATTTCCAACAACCTGGCTAGAGCTAGAGAGTATAGTTCTAAGTGAAATAAGTTTGTCAGAGAAATACAAATACTATATGATTTTACTCATGTGTGGAATTTAAGAAACAAAACAAATAAGCAAAGGAAAAAAAAGAGAGAGAGAAACCAAGAAACAGATGCTTAACTATAGAGAACAAACAGAGTGGAGGTGGGTGGAGAGAGGAGTTGAAATAGATGATGGGGATTAAGAGTATACTTATCATGAAAGACAGTAATGTATAGAATTATTGAATCACTGTATTGTACACCTGACACTAATAAAATACTGTATGTTAACTATATTGGAATTAAAATAGAAAACAATAAAAAAGTAAAGCATTCAGCAGTGAAATATTGTAAGGTTAGATGTAATTCACATTCTAATAAAGGAATGATGGTAAATGATGGCAAATGAAATTCAGTTGCCTAAGCTAGGTCTTCACCACCTGAAAAGACTATTTCACTGTAGGACACTCTTAGCAATTAGAGGTTATGGATAAAAAGAAGCCAAGGCCAATTCTGCCTTCCTTTCCCCTGTGATGACAAGTATTCCCCCAGGAGAGTCACCTTGTCTTCAGACAGAAAAGACTCTTTCAATAAAATCTTTTAAGAGTTGGAATAGTTCTTTAATATCCAAATTTCCATGCAGAAGACCTCACCAATATTCCATTAACAAGTTAATAGTCTCTGATCCTATAGTCTCTATTTTCTTTTCCAATTAAATATATGTTCTCTATTAAAAACACCAGAATAATAATATTATAGACTGCCATCATCTTTTAAGTAATGTAATTACTTTTACAGTGATGTGGCACGCAACTCACAGTCTGCTGATCTTAACTTGGTTTCACAAAGAGCCTTTCCAACCAGAGAGAATGCACAATCTGATCATGCAAGTGTGTCTATTTATTTTGCCATGCAACAGAAAAAAATGGTCTCACCCACCTAATGAAAGCTGCAGAAATCATGAAACAATCTTTTGGGAAGCCTTGATTGTTTTTCTCTGCACTTACCTCTCTTGACAGTAAGCTGTGCAGGGCTTGGTTGAAGGGAGTGATTGTATGGAAGGGTAAACGGAGTCTGTGGGGATCCCAGACAAAGCCAGGGCCAGTACAACCATGGCAGTCTCATTGTTTTTCTCCAGAAGAGATACATTTAAAGGCTAGTTCTAATGCACTTCTGCTTCCAAGTGAATTCAACCTGAATGCTGTGTTTGCAGAAGGTTTATTATCTGACCTTAATCCCAGTCAGTCAGAAATTACACTGTGAATACTCCCACAGCAACCTAAGTTCTGCCTTCCTTTGCAAAAGGATTATTCTGGGACAAGGGCCCTCTCATGACATGGTTATGTGATAAGGACATTCAACTACTCTGAAAATGCTCAGTTAAAATGGCTACCATTTTGAATCTGTGTAGCTGATGTTAACAGTACACTTCTATTTGAAAGGGGGGAGAAATAGAAGTACTATAAGAAAGTTGTTTTCAAATCTAGAAAAGCTTTTCAACACGCATAAAGAAAATTTATAGTCTCCCTTTCATTTCAACTTAAATTTCTTCTTCATTCTTCTCTATAAATCTATCTTTTTTACGTTTGGTGGAAAAATTGCAAAGTAAGTCTTAATTAAATTAGGCCAAATAATTAGGGAAAACATTTTTTTGTTAAATTCACATTTTTAAATAATTTGAGTTGGAAACATATTCAAGAATAGCCATAAAATCAAGAGAAATGTTCAGTTTCTACATATCAATGAAGACTGAATCAGGGATTATAGAGAAAAATAGAAAAGTAATTATTAAGGATTAGAATTTTATTTGTCTTTTCAACCTGACCACTTCTCCATGAGCCAGAACAAAGGTAGCTTTAATTCAATCAAAAGGATACATACTCCTTTTTAGGAATATTTGTTATCCAACACCTCTACCAGCTTTAGTGTGGTATACATGATGTGCCATTTACAGCCAGGAAGATTTGAATGTGAATCCCAAATAAGTCCCTTCAGTACTGTTTATACTTATCATCTTTCTAACTCAGTTTTCTCATCTGTAAAATGGGGATAAGACACTCACCTCTCTGTTTTGAAATAATATAATGAAAGCATTAAACACAGGCTTGTGCATAATAAATCCTTCATACATTTCTTCTCCTAACCTCTTCTCTCTGTCTCAATGTGCTGCCATGCATATGTGGGATTTTTTTTTTTTTTATCTAAAAATACATTAGATCATTTGAGGAACTAACTGGTATAGAGGAAAAAATACAGGCTTTGGAATCACAGAGATTTTGATTTAATTCTCAGATTTACTATCTTTTTCTTAGATTTGTTCTCCTTCCAAACCTCAAGCTTTGCATTGATGAAATAGAGATTAAAGTATCTACCTTGTAAGATTTGGGATGATTAAGTGTGCGAAGTACCCAGCCTAGCGCCTGTCATTAGCCAGGGCCCCAATGAATGGTCACTGATATTATTTATTGTCCTAGTTTTGGTTTAAAGAGCATAATGTCAGTATTATCAGAATTCATGTTGACAAGAAGTCACTCAGGAGTAGAGTCTAAGAAAAGTAAGAATAGAAATTCAAAAATTTTAATAAAAGGATATAGATATAACTTTTGATAGTAAATGATTGTCATTCAGAATGAAAATAAGGAACTTATCCTAATAAAATAAAATCCTATACTAATTGGAATATAAAATATATTACATTGCTTTCTGTCACTTAACTTTTCTGTTTTCAAAATAATATATATATGTACATATATATGATACACACACACACACACACACACACACACACACGTACTGTAGTCCCCATCTACTTTTTCTCACCCAAGGGAAATAAATTTTTTTCTTTTCCGACTAAGTATAAATACAGCAATAGTTCATAGGAAGATGAAAGTTTGATGGAATTACATGAGGGTGATTTCTGTTATCACTTCTGTGAGACTAACTCTGATAGTTTTTGATCACTCATTATGAAGTCATACCATACCTTCTTTTTTATCACACCAGGCAGCATGTACTACAAATACCTTCAATCAGAATTAAAATTCTTTTCATTTCCCTATTGAATTTTATGGTAAATCAATTTGCCTATTATATATACAAAAGATAAATCAACAAATAAAATTATACTTATTAATCTGGTACACTTTAAAAGGTCTACCAAATGCTTAGAATGAGATTGAGATGAAAATTCATTTATTTTCATCTGCCTTCCAACAACACACATTGTCCAAATCCTCTATGCATATAATTCTTTCTTTTGTATTTGTCTTATAGTTAAGGGAGGAAAATGCTTACAAATGTCCATGTTGGAATTAGAGCTTTTCTGCCACTATCCCATTGGACTCTACAAGGGCTTCTACGAAAGCCACTTAGATTCACTTTGGAACGTGTGCATCTATCTCCTTCACATCCTGTGCCAGAAGTCCCTAATAAGAATATTCCCTACAGCCAGTACAAGGTGGCTAGTTTTAATGTTAGGAAAAGTGTAATAACCCAGGGAACACAGAGTTAGAACTAAAATGCCATGCCAAGTTGAACCATTAGTCTATAGCTTTATTCAGATTTCATCGGCTGGAGGGGAAGAGGCAGTACAGACATTCTGACAAGACTTCAAGGTCAAAGTTATTGTTAAGACTTCAAGGTCATTCTGTGGTGGTTAGAAAGTCTGTGGTGGTTAGAAAGTCTGTGGTGGTTAGAAAGACTTTAATCTCTAGCAAGATTCATTCATTCTTCTTCTTTAACAAATATATATTGAGTGTTGTCTATGGGCCAGACATTCTAGTTTCCAGAGTTAGCAATGAATATATTGGATACAATTCCTTAACGTCGTAGAGCTTATATGCTGGTAGTGGGAGGCAGATAATGCAAATAAGTGAACTATGTAATAATGTCTGTTAGTGATACTGGAGAAAATAAATTACAAAAGTGCAATGGGCTGTTAAAGTTGGGGAGTGATATCATTCATGTAGTGTGGTCAAAGAAAGGCTCACTGAGGAGGTCCCATTTGAGCAAAGGCCTGAAAGAGGGAAGGAGCAGAGCTGAGCATGTGGACATCTGGGGAAAGAGCATTCCCAAAGACAGGACAGTATGTGGAAGGCCCTGAAGGGTGGCAGGCCTCATGTTCAAAGCACAGCAAGAAGGCAGGGTTGTAGGAGTCAAGCAAGTGAGGGCAGGTCAATAAGATGGAGAAGTAATGACAGAACTTATAGGCCCTTGTCAAGATTTTGGCTTTCACTTGGAGTGATGAGGAGAGCCACTAGGGGGGTTTTAGCTGAAGAGTGGCACAATCTCACTTGCATTTTTAAATAATTCATCTGTTCTATGTGTGTAAAAATGACCGAGCAGAGGGAGTGGGTAGGCTACTATCGGAGGTGGTTCAGGAGAGATGACCGTGATAAGGGTCAGGGCAGAAGTGGTGAGATGGTTGGGTTGCACCTAAAATAAAGAGCCAAGCACATATTTTGGCAATATCTTAGATCAGCAGTGTTAAGGGACTCCTCAGTCTAAGGAAGTCCAGTTTCCTGGAAAATCTTTATTGCCTAATTAAATAGGGAAACATACTTTTAAGTGGTCTCCTGAGTCTTTTGTCATTTTACCATCCTTGGCCCTGCTGGAATGCCAGAACTCAGCAACTCTTCTGCGTGAATAGGTGGACCATAAACAATGATCTCTCCTTCCATACTCATTTAGGAATGTTGAACTTGGCACAATGGATTTCCAGGAGCTAAATGCTCATTTCCTTAGGTCAACATACCATCTGGCAGTTAACAAAGACTTTCCTGATGATCTTAAGATATAAAGCAAGCCGCCTGGTTAGGAGCAACATCCAGGTCTGAAATCTAATGGAAGTACTGAATCCATGCTCGATGTGGCAAGCTGGCGCGATCCCCTCCTCCCAGCCACCTCACCATTTAAAAGAAAAGATAGAAATTAAGTGGCAATCGTAAGTAATGATGAGTCTTACAATTCCTTAGAAGTCAGAACCACAGAGCTTTATTTTCCAGTGCTACAAAAATCAATTTTGCTTGACAGCAATAAATTTAGGACTTAACACCAAAGAATGAATCTTCAATGATACACTTATATAATTGCTGTTTTAATTCATGTCTTATGTGAAGTCTGAAGTTTTAATAATATTGCATAATATTTATATATTAACATCTTGTACCCCTATCCTAATTTTAGAACCTATTAAAGATATACTATTTATTTAGGACCTATTAGATATTTAGAAGCTATTAAAGATATACTATGGATAACCTATTAAAAGATATGCTGTGTCTTGGGATGCCTCCAATCAACAGGTGGTCCATGAACATTTTTTGACTGCTATATATATATATATATATATATATATATATATATATATCTTCTCCATTTTCCCAGAAGAAGGTATTTTATGGTTGAATTTGATAGTGCACATTTGAAAATGTTCTGAAACTTTAAAACACCATCTTCAGGATCTCATTAGGAGTACAAGACTCTTCATTTGCAAACAACGTCCATTTCTTCAGAATGCTGGAGGCAGTTCAAAGGGCACGGGCACTGCGTCCACTGAGAAAGGCCAGCACAAACGGTACAAAGATAGCAAAAGCATTGACTGTGTGTCCATCTGTTCTAATCGTATCGCATGTGTTAACTGACTTAACATCACAGTTAATTTCTACCAGTGTTGACTAATATTTATGAATCTTTACTATGTGCAAGCATGTTTGTATTTACAACTATAAAGTCTTTCACCTATTTTACAAGTGAAAAACAATGGCTTAGAGGTTAAGTAATCTGACCATAAGCAAAGATTTCTATCCAGGCACAAAGCTTACACTCTAAACAATCACACAATGAATTTACATTATGACTTAAACATAACTATAACTGTGGGCCGTATGTTTGTATATGGGTTTACACAGTTTCATGAAAACAGTTTTGTTGTGACTTATTTGTATGCCATTATATGGCACACCTAGAAACCATGAACTGTTCAGCTCTCTAACATCACATTCTTCTGTTTGGTACTAATGGATATACAAAGAGAAAGGTCTAGGCTTTGGAGCAAGGTTATTTTACTTATTATGTGGCCACAAGAAACATCCCAAAACAGCATGGGACTTCTAGAATGCAAGGAGAATCTCTTTAAGCAATAATAAGACTCGAATTTTCCTTCAATGCTTCACTCATGCACTGCAGTTTGCAAACTCTCATCTTAAGTTATTTTTGTTGTAAATATATTTTCCATTATTGATATCTTATAGCTTATCAGTAATGTTTTTACAAGAGTATATTTTTGTGTATATATTATAAGGTATAATTATGATAATATAATTATGTTTTCATTTTTTTCCTTACTATGAAATATAATTTTTAGTCATGGGCCAATTCTATTTATGTTCAGAATTTTAAGCAAAGACATGAAGTAAACTTACAGATGAGACATAAAGCGGATATTGCATTATTTCAGAGTAAGTATATGCAGATAAAATTACATCAGTAAAGCTACAGATTCAAAGGAAAGAACAATTGCTATTGAAAAAAATTCTTTTTGATTATGTAGACTTATAAAATTCTATGGTAGCTTGAATGCCCACCATTCGAGTGATTCAATATTTCCTGTTTTTTTACGATAAATTAAGGGGCATATTAAACACAGTTTGTAACACTAGTTACAAAATCTGAACCAGCTATTGGTTATATATTAAATTTCTGTCTATTTTAATTTATTTAATTTTATTCTTAATTGAAGTGTACTTGACATATTATACTAGTTTCAGGTGTGGTTCAACATTTACATACCTTACGAAATGCTCACAACAGTTAAGTGTAATTATCCTCTGTCACTCTACAAAATTATTACAATATTATTGACAATATTCCCTATGCTGTACTTTTCATCCCCTTGACTTATTGTTTTACAGGTAAAATTTTGTTCCTCTTAATCTCCTTCACCTATTTCACCCATCCCCCCACCCATCTCCCTTCTGGCAACCTCCTGTTCTCACCACTACTTACAAAAGTTGAACGAACTACTGGTCATGTGTTAAATTTCTGTCTAAAAATACCAAAACCTTATTCTTTAGCCTCATTTCTAACAATGCCTTCTTGAGAAAGTGAGTGTTTTGGAACACCAAAACAACCTCAACTTTCATAAACAAATGTGTGCAACTTCCTTGGGAAAGATTTGTTGTTTAATTTGTTTTTGAAGGAAGCAATTGATTTTTCTTGGCAGATCTGATAAAAATAACGAGGCCTTGATTATCTAATCTGGAGGTCGTGTCCTCCTTAGGAATCATCAGTGCATAACTCAGATAGAAGTGAATTCAAGTTCTCCTGGGGCTGTCTTTTGATATATGACTGCAACATGCTACCACACAGCTTCTCTGCTATGAAATTACTAACATAAGCAGATTATAAATAAAAAATATGTATATATTTATACATACATATAAATATATATTTCTTTCTTGTTTGTTTTGTGTGTTATATCAATATATATGGGAAGAACAAATTAGATAGCAAGACAGTGATTAAGGATACTTTCCACTAAATTCCCATTAGTTTTGAGCACTTCCATCATAATCAGCTCCACTAGCCCTGAATTTATGAAATTTTGGAAGCCTTCATCAAGTGTTTCTTTATATTACGTACAATGTATAAAGATAGAATTTGAAAGCAAATTAAAAATGGAAATAGCATTGTGAGGTTATTTTTCAACATACAAAATGAAAAACAATTTATAAGTTTTATACTCTGTAATTAGAAATTATTTTTACATCTTTCTTGGAGGAATTATCAGTGTACTTCTACTTTGTAGCATTTTTTAGTAGTTTGTGGATTGGAAAATAAAAGAAAATGAATTTAATTAAAATCATTTCTATAATTTACATTCTAAATTAAATGGTTCATATTATCACTATCATTAGTTCATATTAATGTAATTTGAAGGTTGATGAATTAAAGATATACTATAGGCATAGTAAAGATAGATTTCAGTAGGGGCGCCTGAATGGCTCAGTCCTTAAGTGTCTGCCTTTGGCTCAGGTCATGATCCCAGGGTCCTGGGATGGAGCCCCGCGCTAGGCTCCTTGCTCTGCGGGAAGCCTGCTTCTCCCTCTCCCACTCCCCCTGCTTGTGTTCCCTCTCTCGCTGTCTCTCTCTGTCAAATAAATAAATAAAATCTTTAAAAAAAAAGATTTCAGTCTCTCTCACTGTCTCTCTCTGTCAAATAAATAAATAAAATCTTAAAAAAAAGATTTCAGTAAAACTTTATAAAGTTCTCAATATTCATAATTTCCATGTCGAATTTATGAAAAACCATTGAATAAATACACTTAAATAATATTGGCCAATGACTAACTTAGGAGGAGGACTTTAATGTTGGGCTTATAAACAATATTATTAGGTTGAGGACATGGAGGGTATGGTGATAAAAATTTGAGATGACACACAGATTCTGTAAAAAGCAGAATTAATATTATAACTGACAATTTTGGCTTTGAAAGATCTTGAAAAGACAAAAAATGGCCAAAATGAAGATATGAAATTTAATGGAGCTAAATGTGAAATTTACCTTTACGTTAAAAAGTCAGTTGTGCACAAAAAATGAACTCAAAATGTATCAAAGACCTAAATGTAAGAGGTAAAACTATCAAACACTTAGGAGAAAACGGGAAAAGCTTCTTGACATTGGCTTAGGAAGTAATTTCTTGGACATGACAATAAAAGCACAATCAGTAAAATTAAGAGATAAACTGGGCTATATCAACTTTAAAAATATCAGTGCATAGGACACAGTCACATAGTAAAAATGCAACTTCCATAATGGGAAGGAATATTTATAAATCATGTTTTTGATAAGGGATTAATATATTGGAATATAAAAATAACTCCTACAACTCGACAAGAAAAAATAAATGACCCAATTTAAAAATGGGTAAAGACTTGAATAGACATTTCTCCAAAGAAGATATGCAAATAGTCAATAGGCATAAGAAAAGATGCTTAACATTATTAGTCATTAGGAAATTGCAAATCAAAACCACAATGAGATATTACTTCACACCATTAAGACAGCTCCTACAAAGAAAGGAAGAAAGAAAGAAAGAAAGAAAGAAAGAAAGAAAAAAATAAGGAAAGGAAAGGAGAGAGGGAAGGAGGCAGGGAGGGAAGGAGAGGGGGAGATGAAATAAAATTAAATAAATACTAAGTGTTCTATGATAGCCAAAAAACCCCCACACAATGTAATTAGCAACGTGCTTAATATTAACTAATATTATTATATCTTTATACTATACTACCAAATAACGTCTTCAAGAACGAAGTTATTGTGAAATATAATAAATAATTTCAAAGTATTTTTAGAGCTGTCTCTATGAAAGAGGTTTATTTATTTGGCAGCCAAAAGGCATAACTAGAAAGGTGTAATAGAAAGCTATAGGAAAGAAAGTAGGTCTGTCTTATTTTGAAGAAGCTTTCTACAGAATGAAATGTTTGTTTTTTGTTCGTTTTTTAAGATTTTATTTATTTATTTGACAGAGAGAGAGAGGGAACACAAGCAGGGGGAGTGGGTGAGGGAGAAGCAGGCTTCCCGTTGGGCAGGGATCCCGACGCGGGGCTCCAGGCAAGGACCCTGGGATCATGACCTGAGCCGAAGGCAGATGCTTAACGACTGAGCCACCCAGGCGCCCCCAGAATGAAATGTTTGAGAATTAAATAAACTGTCCTAAAATTCAGGGAGCTCCCTGACACTGTTCAAGTAGCATCTGGAAGACTATATGGCAGGGATGTGTTAAGATGAATTTCTGCTCTAATTAAAGTGTTGTGCTAGACAATATTTTCTTCTAATATTGCATGTTTCTATAACAAATATTTCTCTTACCAGTATTGACTCCAGTGCTCCTCACAAAGCAGTTGCTTAATTCTGAAAGATTGGCCCAGGTAGAAGGTTCTAGATCACACATAACACAGGAAAGTAATTAAAGTATCCAGTAAAATAATTGGGAAATATTTTGCGAGCCCACCATTCTGTCGGTGTACAACAATATATGGGTGCTGATTGTGGTGCCAATGCTGATTGAGAGAAAGTGGCCTTGGGTAAAAATGACAGATGTTTTATTGTGTCCTTTTGAATTGTTGCTAATGCTTAGCACACAATTAGTGCTGACCTTTAGACAGAATGAGATAGAATCTGAGGTAGGGAAAGAATCTCTGGAAGCAAGGGAAGCTACCTTCACAGAGTTACTGAGGAGGAGAGGAAGAGGAGAGACAAGAGTCGGGAAAGAAGAGGTATTTTTAAGCTCTTCCAAAAAATAAAACGAAGTTGTCCTGTTGGAAGCAAAACCAAAGGAGTGGTTTAAAAGGCGGAATCTAACAGAAAAGGAGGACCGCCATGGCCAGAGTCACCACTGCCAGCTAACAGTGAAGTGGAGTGCGGGCCTAAGGGCAAATTGAGCGGCCCTAAAATAAGTTTAGAATCCAGATCTTGGGAGAGAATCTACCACTGTATTCTGTAGAGGAGAGACCACATATGGGCATTATATTTAATTTTGGGCATGCTATTTTAGGACAGACACTGACCTAGATTTAGTTTAGAAGAGAAGAAGCAGATCAGGAGAGTGTTTGGAATCACGTCATAAAAAGAATGACTAAAGAAACTAAAGAAGATGTAGCTTTGGAGAGGGACTAAAATTCCCTTATGATATTTGAAGGAATCTCATTTAAAAATACTGTTACTATTACCTCAAGGGGTTGAAGAGAGTCAGCAATGAGTGCTACCCAACCGTAGCCTAAACTGTATCATGAAGTAGTTAGCTCCCTCACTGTTGGAGGTATCCAGGTAGACCCTGGATGATGGACATTGCATTAGGTACCATAGATCTAGATTCTCATTTCCTATTTTAACATGGCGACTTGTCTCATGCAAGAGAGGTGGAAGATTAATTCTAGACAGTGACTCCCAGTTGGTAAGTACTGGCTCCAAATCTTTCTTGAAGCCTTCTGATATTTTTAGGGTGAGAAGAAGACAGTAGCTATCATAAATCCATGGGTTTCAGAACAATGGTGAGAAGAAGGTGAAGACTGAGTATATAGATGGGGAGTGGTCATCACTACCAATCAAGATACAGTAAAGCAGGCTACCTGGGAGAAAGGAGTCCAAAGACCTTAGGAAGACTTTAGGAAGTTAGTAAAATTCCACTCAACATTATTTAGTAAGGGACCACAGCATGCTCTGGGGCTTTGCTCTAGGGTTATAATGGTGAACAAAAATAGCGACAGCTTTCCAATTTATTATTTTGAGGCTCCGGATCTGGAGAAAAGACTTGGATTTTGACATCTTGGAAAAATTCATCAAGGAAAATTTCAAACAAATTACTCAGAAACAACACTTAACGTATTATCTTTAGTGGAAGAAACAAATGTGATTTAAAAATAGTGTTGTATATGGAGAGTATAATATTGAATAAGGAAATTTTAGAAGGAAGAATTTTATTAATTTGAATAGGTTAGAAATCATATCATGGGTAAAAAATTACAATAAGAATATAATTTCATAAAAGTAAGAGGTATACATCATAGTCTCTAGAGGTGGTATATTTAACCAATACAAAATAAATACATCATTTTAAATTCAAGGTTTTATTATATATTTTTATTTTTATCTTTTATTATATATTTTTATTTTTATTTTTTAAATTTTATTTATTTAAATTTAATTAATTAGCATACAGTGTAGTAATAGTTTCAGAAGTAGATTTTAGTGATTGATCAGTTGCATATAACACCCAGTTCTTATTTCATCAAGTGCCCTCCTTAATGTTCATCACCCCATTACCCCATCCCTCCATCCACCTTCCCTCTAGCAGCCCTCAGTTTGTTTCCTACAGTTAAAAGTCTCTTATGGTTTGTCTCCCTCTCTGATTTCATTAGATTTTATTCTTGTTCCTTTCCCCTATGATCTTCTGTCTTGTTTCTTAACTTCCACATATGAGTGAAGTCATATGATAATTGTCTTTCTCTAATGAGCTATTTTGCTCAGCATAATACCCTCTAGTTCCATCCACATCTTTGCAAATGGTAAGATTTCATTTCTTTTTTTTTTGATGGCTGAGTAATATTCTATTCTATATATATATATATATATATATAGTGTATATATATATATATGTATATATACTACATCTGCTACATCTGCTTAACCCATTTGTCTATCAAAGGACATCTGGGCACTTTTCATATTTTGGCTGTAGTGGACATTGCCATTATAAACATTGGGGTGCAGATACCCCTTCAGATCACTATGTTTGTATCTTTTGGGTAAATACCTAGTAGTGCAATTGCTGGTCATAGGGTGGCTCTATTTTTAACTTTTTGAGGAACCTCCACACTGTTTTCCAGAGTGGCTGTACCAGCCTGCATTCCCACCAGCAGAGTAAGAGGGTTCCCCTTTTACTATTATATTTTTATTGAATAAAGCATCCACAAAGTCCCCTTTGCCACAAAAACTTTCTCTATTTTTCTGAATGTTTAGATTTTGCCAAATTAATTTTAGATTATTAGCTACTCCAAAGTCTTTGCTAATAACAATTTTTCAAATTCACAAACCCCAAAATATTTAGATTGGTCTTAAAACCTTAAACAGGAGGACATAATTTCTTTCCCACACCAATATCTTTTAACTCTTGTTACTTCTTAGCACAGCTTCAAAATCTGCATAGAATTTGTATGGAAGTATCTTTTATTAGTTTTGATTCACCCAACAAGTTTTTAATTTTTTTTAAATATCTATTTAAAAAGAGTTAATACTCATTTGACTCTGTGTTGTCTCTCTGTCCACACATGGTACTAAGGGTTATGCCAAAAAAACCTCTGGATATGGATCCTTCGTTTCGTTTTGTTTGTTTGTTTTGTTTTTTTAAAGATTTCATTCACTGATTTGAGAGAGAGAGAGCATGGGCAAGAGAGCGCAAACAGGGGGAGCAGCAGAGGGAGAGGGAGAAGCAGACTCCCCGCGGAGCAAGGAGCCTGATGCAGGCCTCTGCCCCAGGGTCCTAGAATCATGACCTGAGCCGAAGGCAGCTGCCTAACCAATTGAGCCACGCAGGTGGCCCTGGATCCTTTGTTAATGGTACAATATCATTGGCAGGTAATTCTCCCAGTGGCTTGTTAAAGCCTTGACAAATGGGTCATCCTTAATTTCATTTTATGTAAACTTTTTATGCAAACAAACTGTGCACAAGTCATAAGTGGACAGCTTCATAAATTTACAGAAATTGGACACACTATATTCTGATCATCACTCAGATTAAGAAACAGATCATTAGT
The DNA here is from genome assembly GCF_003265705.2 of Callorhinus ursinus. Classification (NCBI taxonomy): domain Eukaryota; kingdom Metazoa; phylum Chordata; class Mammalia; order Carnivora; family Otariidae; genus Callorhinus; species Callorhinus ursinus. The sequence goes on from NW_027397066.1 coordinate 82,529,717, forward strand.
AGTGCTCTAAAACATTCCCTCTTGCCCACTCCCAGCCACAAGTTCTTCATAGGTAATTACTATCCTGAATATTAACACCAAAGATTGGCTTCGCCTATTTCTGAGGCTTACATAAATAAAATAATAAATCTGTACCCTCTTGCAACCGGCTTTTTTCACTCAAAATTATGTTTATGAGATTCATCCACATTACAACATATTGTTTTAATTTATGCATTATCCTTGTTGTGTAATATTCCATGGTATACTAATATTTATCCATTATACTCTTTTTTTATTTTTATTTTTATTTATTTTTATTTTTTCTAAATTTTTTTTAAAGATTTTATTTATTTATTTATTTGACAGAGAGAGACAGTGAGAGCAGGAACACAAGCAGGGGAGTGGGAGAGGGAGAAGCAGGCTTCCTGCTGAGCAGGGAGCCCGATGTGGGACTCGATCCCAGGACCCTGGGATCATGACCTGAGCCGAAGGCAGATGCTTAACGACTGAGCCACCCAGGCGCCCTGGACTCTTTTTTTTTAAAAGGTTTATTTATTTGAGAGAAAGAGAGAGCTCACACACACAAGCATGAGGGGCAGAGAGAGAAGGAGAGAGAATCTCAAGCAGACTCTGCACTTAGTGTAGAGCCCAATGTCAGGCTCAATCTCACAACCCTGAGATCATGACCTGAACCTAAACCAAGAGTCAGACACTTAACTGACTGCACCACCCAGGTGCCCCTATCCATTGGCCACTTAATGGATATTTGGCTTGCTTCTATTAGGGCTACTAAGAATAACGTTTTTATGAGGATTCATATATACATCTTTTGAACATATATTAACATATGGTTGCAATTTTGTTAGATATATCCAGAAAAGCAAAATTGCTGGGTTGTAGGTATATGTATATTTAACTTTAGTAAATCTTACCAAAAAGTTTTCCAAAGGAGTGGTACCCATCTTGCCTTCTACCATCAGTGTGTGGTTGCCCTACATCTTTGCCAATAGTCAGTACTCTAAATCTAGTTCATTTTAACCACTCTGGTCAAGAGGTTGTGATAGCACACTATGGTCCTAATTTGAATTTTCCTGGTGACTAATGAAGTTGATTATCTTTTTATCTACTTATTAGCTGTTTGGATAGCTCTTTGGTGAAAGGTCTATGCAAACATTTGCTCTTTGTCCTACTAGTTTATTTCTTTTTTCCATTCTGTGGCTTTTGTTTTAACTCTTTTATTGGTGTCTGTTGATTAGTAAAAGATCTCAATTCTAATGTAGTTCATTTTAGCAATATTTCCTTTGGACAGTGCTTTTTAAATTCTTTTCATGTCTTCTATAAGATATGTTTGCCAATAAAGTTGTTTAACTGCTCACATATTCTTGGTCAAAATATCTAAGGCTGAGAAGCAAAAGGAACTTGGATACGTATCTTATACTAAGCCATTGCAACTTGACTTGCATTACATAATGTGAAAATAATTTCTGTGCACAATAATTAAAAAATCACTTATGAAATCATGGAATGCTCAAATCCAGGAAAAAGTTTTCCTTCCCTCATTTTTGTCTTACATTTGGTATAGGGAAAAAATAATGTGTTGTTAGAATATCTTCAGTTTCATATTTTTTCTAAGGATGAAAAATCAGAGAGTAGATAATCTCACTGCTTATCTACTATCAGGCAAGTGTCTGGTCATCTTTGCAAACTGCATAACTTAGTTAAATGTCATCACATCCAGATATAACTTAAAACTCGTAAATTCCTTGATTATTTCTACCTAGAATAATGGCTTCCATGAAAATGAACAGCTAGGGGCACCTGGGTGGCTCTAGTCGTTAAGCGTCTGCCTTCAGCTCAGGTCATGATCCCAGGGCCCTGGGATCGAGCCCCGCATTGGGCTCCTTGCTCAGTGGGGAGTCTGCTTCTCCCTCTCCCACCCCCCACCTCCGCTTGTGTTCCCTCCCTTGCTGTGTCTCTCTCTGTCAAATAAATAAATAAATAAATAAATAAATAAAATCTTAAAAAAAAAAAGAAAATGAACAGGTATACCAATTTTCTGCATTTCCGTTTCTCTATCCTTTCTTAATTGAAGATAGTCGCCCAAAAAGTTATGTCTTCTGCCCAAATTACTCAATGGTTTGAAAGAAATTATCCTACTTAGTATTCAAAAAATATTATTATTTATCAAATTGGTATAAATTACTACAAATCAATATTGATATTAACCTATATATTTCCCCATCTGAACTTTTATTTTTAAAAAGTTTTCTGCAGTAAACTAGATAAGCATTTTTCTGAAGTTTCTATTTTTTTCGCCTGTTCATTATATACACAGTTAAATGATAAAAGGTTTTTCAGAAGATCTGATGTTTTTTCTGGAAGCCATAACAGTTGGAAAACTATACTTTAGGGAATTGAAGGGAAGTTGTGTCAGTTTTAAGCTTTATAGCACCAATATTTCTTTATTGTTTAAATGTCAGTATTCTAAACCAATTCACAGAGCAGAGATTTATTTATCTTGATTATTAAAGAATGTCATAGGAGTCTTTTTTATTGCTATTTATTTTATTTCAGGGAAATGATCTATACCCCTGAACTTATGTTGTCCATATTATTTAAACATTTCAATTAATATTTTTCTCATTTAGCTCACATTTGAAAGCTACTTCAGTCCACTTAACACACAGAACCAAAAAATATGAAATCAGTCTTTACCAGAAATCTATTTGTCATAAATTCTAATTCAATTACTCAGGGGTACAAAAACAGAAACTCGTAGACACATTTGGAGTGGCACAGAGAAGTGCAAATGCCCTGAAGCTCATCTCCACAGTGCATCTGGAACCTCTCCAAAACCATGGAGAACCTGAAGAATTGGGATGAATACTTGGAATCGAAAGAGAATGGAAATTAAAGATAATGAAAGACAATCAGACCAGCCTCTAGAACAGTGAATCATTGTCTGAAGAATTGGAAATCAGAATAGACATAAAATTCCAGGATCTAAGTAATAGTGATCTTCCAGACTCACTAAAAATAACTTTTAAGAGCAATCTATGTGAGCAAAGCCATACTTAACACAATGGGATAAAGGAAGAGAATGTTACTAACTCCAAGTTACACACACCATTGTTACACTGGATGAAGTAGCTTACTTTATTAAGAGCGTGTATTTGACATCATTTCCATTTAGTTCATCAATTATATATTTGCTATTGTATGCAAGGCTCTAAAACTGATATACAGCTACCCACTATAGAACTTCTCAGATTAATTTTAAAAAGGCAAGCAAGAAGAAGAAGAAAGAAGAAACCACCTTATTAATTAAAAACCACTCTATTTTAGAAATTGTGCTTTTTTCTTTTTAAGATTTTCTTTTTAAGTAATCTCCACCCCCAACGTGGGGATTGAATTTACAACCCCGAGGTCAAGAGTCACATGCTCTACCAACTGAACCAGCCAGGCACCCCTGTGCTGGGTTCTTTATGTCCTTACTACCACTTAATTATCATAATCATGGGAACAAGGAGGTCTTTTTCTCCCATGTTACATGTGAATAAGCCAAAGTTCCATGAGTTTAAGTGACATACCCTAAATCACAGTTAGAAATTAGAACCCAATTCTGTCTGACTTCACAAATAACTCTTCACTACACCATGCCATACCTATGAGGGGCTAAAAAGCCATGCCAATAAAGTGCTACATGATGCAACATAGCAAATAGCACAAGATTATAAATGAATAATAAGATACAGGTTTTCTAAAAAAGGGCTCTTCCACAGGCCCATGGAAGGTAAATAAGATTAGGCAAAATAATAGAAGGAAACTCTTTAAGAAAGGTCTAGTAGAAGAATAGAGGTGAGAAATTAAAGGAAGTCTTAAGAATTAATTTTTAAAAATCTCAAAGAAACAAAAGATCAATTCAGTGAAACTTAAGACAACTGGCTCCTTCACACCCCTACTCCCTCTCCCCATGCTTCCACACTGCGGCTAGAGTAGTAATCTTGAAAAACACAAATATGGCAGCTCGCTTTTTGTTTTAAAACCCCTCCCTGACTGCTTTGGCCTTTAGGGCAAAGTCTGCACACTGTAAACAGCTCCCAAGCCTGCAGGATATGGGCCTCATTTGTTCGTCACCCGGCATTTCTGCTATAGGGATCCTCTTTTTATTTCCTTAGAAGCACCACATTCTGCTCAGCCTCAGGTTCTAACACTAGGGGTTTTACTGTTTTAAAGATAAGTAAAATGGAGAAGGGTGAAAGGTTGGGAAGGTGATTTATTCTAATAAGTACATAAAGTAATAAAAGCTTATTATTGACTGCCCACTATCTTTTTTTTTTTAAGATTTTATTGTTTGACAGAGAGAGACACAGCGAGAGAGGGAACACAAGCAGGGGGAGTGGGAGAGGGAGAAGCAGGCTTCCCGCTGAGCAGGGAGCCCGATGCGGGCCTCGATCGCAGGACCCTGTGGTCATGACCTGAGCCGAAGGCAGACACTTAACGACTGAGCCACCCAGACGCCCCTTGACTGCCCACTGTCTTAAGCACTGAATACTAAGGAATGTAGAATGTACACACGTAGATGCAAACACTTCGTGCATGTGTATTACACTCCCTTAATCCTTAAAATAATACCGCAAGACAGGTATTAATATTTCAATTTTATAACTAAAGAAATGGAGATTCAGAGAGGTAAAATAATTTCACCTGAGTTGCACATCACAAAATATTTATGACTTCTAAGAACAAACCTCTGCTCTTTCATCTTCCACCCAAGTGGAATTTGAAATGACAGCAGAAAATTCAAGTGATCATATCTTAAATACAGCACAGAACAGAAGATGAGAAGTGAAGACTGAAGCATTGAATTTGGAGGTCATCAGGATTAGCTGAGCTTTAGAAGAAGATGATCACTCAGTATTTAGGAATATGGGAGGAAGAAAAGAAAACAAAACTAAAGTCCCAGAAGTTACTTAGAACAATGCATAGAAAGTTGGAGGGCAGGTCAGGAAAGGCAAGAGAACCAGCGAGTTAATGTTGGAGAATCCGTTATCATGTGTTCAGTTATTTATTCAACAAATAAGTGTTGACAATTTACAAACCCCCAATTCACGGCCCCTGCTGTGACTCTAGTAGTGAACAAGACTAGACATGGCCTCTGCCTCCATGGAAGTAGGAGGGGGAGAACACTGAGTTCAACTGATAATACCTCCAGGTGTAAGTTTTTTTAAAAAAATACCTGGGGCCCCTGGGTGGCTCAGTCGGTTAAGCGGCTGCCTTCGGCTCAGGTCATGATCCCAGGGTCCTGGAGTCGAGTCCCGCATCAGGCTCCCTGCTCTGCAGGAAGCCTGCTTCTCCCTCTCCCTCTGCCTGCTTCTCTGCCTATTTGTGTTCTCTTTATATCTCTCTGTCAAATAATTAAGTGAAATCTTTAAAAATAAATAATAAATAAATAAATAAATAATACTGAAAAATAAATAAAAAATAAAAAAAAATTCCAGCTGCCGTGACAGTTTGTGGTAAATGCTGCACCTGGGATGGAGTGGGAGGGGTCAAGAAGACTTCCTTGAGAAAGGGACAAATGAGTTGAGATGTAAAGGTTCAGTGGAAGTTAAACAGGTGGAAAGTGTTCTAGGCAAAGGGAGCTGCTGAACAGAAAGGGAACATGCTCAAAAGACAATGTCAAAAAGGAAGAGCAACTGGTTTGCCTGGCTGGCCCGGTCAATAAAGCATGTGACTCTTGATGTCTGGGTTGTGAGTTCAGCCCCACATTGGGGGTGGAGCCTACTTAAAAAAAAGAAAAAAATGAACAGGAACTTGGCAAGTGGGGTAGGGGCAGGGGTTGGGGGAAGGGGGTAAGCAGAGCAAGGCTAGAGTCTAGGAAGCCTTAAGGTCTCAGGAGGAATCCACTCTTTCTGGATCAAGTGCTTCTGGAGCCTGGGCTGATCAATCCTGGGTTTTCAGAGTCTTGGTTCTTTGAGGTTTATAGCCATGGAGGCAGCTCTTTCTTTTTTTAAGATTTATTTATTTATTTTAGAGAGAGAAAATGCGCCATCTGTGCAAGATTGGGGAGAGCAGAGGGAGAGAGAGAATCTTAATCAGGCTCCATGCTTAGCCTGGAGCTTGATCTCACGACCCAGATATCCTGACCCGAGCCGAAATGAAGAGTCAGCCACTTAACTGACTGATCCCCGTAGGCGCCCCAGGCAGCTTCTCTCTGTACCTGACTACAAAAGGATTTCTGCACGGGTACCTCACTGACCTTCCCCATGGTTTCATTTGATGATAAATAAGACCTATCACCAAAAACCGCTATTATTTTTAACACTTAAAAATTATTATGATGATTTTTGCTAATTAAATTGCCACTTTAAAATTAAATTACAATGTCAGTAGAGAAACTTGGCCTGCCATGGCTGGCATAATGTACCTAAAAAGGGTACTAAAATGAAACCAGGTGTGAATTTCAGAAAATGTTGAGAGAAGTCTCTTTCTCGATAATCCTTGACTCTTGTGTTCTACTTTTTCCCCTCTTACCTGTAGTTCTAAAATAGAGTAGAACAGCAGCAAAATGCAAGTCTTTTTCCCATGAAGAAAGAAAACTCCACAGCCCTCTCCACCTCTGTGTTCATAAAGTGGGGAGAAGAGCAAGATGGTGATATTGCTCAGAACAGTACTGCACCCCTATGTCAGTGTGTTCAGCAAATTCCCCAGTGTTACATGTATTGTCATAAAAAACACAGTTTAAGGAAGCCCCGTTTGCAGCAAGCAAATGGATTTGGGGAGCAGAAATCCACATGGTTGATACATTCTGTATCCTTTGTTAAAAAAAAGTCTTGGTCTCCTAGCAACACTGTAGGGAAATCCATCAGGGGTATGGAATTAGATGGCCATGTAGGCGGGATACCTGTAGAGTGTTCGGTTTTATGAAAAGCTTTCACTAAAAATTATATATATTATGCAAAATTCTACAGTAATGTAAGGTGAAGGCAGAAATTGTTCAACTCCCCCACAAGCACTTCAGGGTTCTCACAATACCCAGTAGCTAAGGGTCTGCAGTGTATGGGAGAAAAAAAATGAAAGACATTATGTGGGATGCCAAATTTGTTAGCCATTCATGATTAGGGAGAATTTCCTCCTCAAAAAGAGATTTCAGAGCATGCTTATCCAGGCTTTTCTTTTGTAAAAGCCTTCTCCAAACTTGGGAGGTGGAGGGAAATGAAACATTGTCTCCCGTAAATAAACAGACAAGTGAATAAGTAAGTTAGAACGACACAATTCAAGAACATAGATACCAAGGCCTGCACTTTGTAGAGAGAGTGGACAACTAAATTCCCAGATTGTGCAGGCCCACTTCCATTTACTTTCTTTCTTAGAGTGTTGTTTGAGGACCAGCTACATATTATTTTCATGGTTGTTTTTTATTTTTTTTTATATCCGTGAATGTATGTATATGCTTTATACCAGTTCTTTTAAGATCTTTGTCTGCCCTCATATCACTTCTGCCCTTTGTGTTCTCTCTTATTGGTATATTATTCTTCTGGATGTAGGTTATATTTACTGCTTCTTTGCATGGCTGGTAGTTTTTACTTGGGTTCCAGACACTGAGTATTAGATTTTGTTAAATACCCCTTTAAAGAGTATAGGATTTTGTTTTGGCAAGTGATATATCGTCTGAGAATCAGATCATTTTCAGATTTACTTTATAAATTTTGTTCCAGTGAACACAAGACAGTCTTTTATTCTCGGCATAATTTAGCCTCATTACTAAAGTGTGACCCTTTTGAGGTCTGTACATTGTGTATTATGAGGTCTCTCTACTCTTTTTTTTTTAAAGATTTATTTATTTATTTGAGAGAGCGAGAAAGAGAGAGAGAGTACATGAGAGGGGGGAGGGTCAGAGGGAGAAGCAGGCTCCTTGCTGAGCAGGGAGCCTGATGCAGGGCTCGATCCTGGGACTCCAGGATCATGACCTGAGCCGAAGGCAGTCTCTTAACCAACTGAGCCACCCAGGCGCCCCGAGGTCTCTCTACTCTTGTTAGTGGAAACACAAACTACTCCTACCGTAGACTCAGGATTGTTCTACTTACTGGGGCACCTTGGTGGATCAGTTGGTTCAGCATCTGACTCTCGATCTCACCTCAGGTCTTGATCTCAGGGTGGTGAATTCAAGCCTTGCATTGGGCTCCACTCTGGGCATGGAACCTACTTTAAAAAAAAGAAGACGACGACGACGACGACGAAGAAGAAGAAGAAGAAGAAGAAGAAGAAGAAGAAGAAGAAGAAGAAGAAGAAGAAGA
>NW_027397066.1:82538008-82702476 GCF_003265705.2 Callorhinus ursinus
GAAGAAGAAGAAGAAGAAGAAGAAGAAGAAGAAGAAGAAGAAGAAGATTGTTCTACTTACTGCTTTTACTGCTTTCTAGTGTGCTTTTCCTCAGGCCTTGGAGAATTTTACCCCACACATATTCAGATCAGTGTATAAAGCCTCAGTGGGACCCCTCTGTAGATGCTGGGAACTCTCTCTGTAAGCAGCTTCCTCTTCTTTGATACTCTGCCCCCCAAACTCTGTCCACTTTGGTTTCCCCAAACTCTGATCTCTGTTTTTTCAATTCAGTGAGGTCTCTAGTCTCTATTTCATATCTCCCCCCTTGTTTCTGGGCTGGATGCTGGCTTTAGGAAGTAAGCTTGTGTAATCACAGAAATCACCTAGTTAGCTTCACGTCCCTTCTGAATCATGATCCGGTCTGCCTGTCCTCCATCGACTGAAAATTTATGTTTTATAAATTTTGCTAATTATTCTAGTTGCTTATAGCAAGAAGGTAATCCTCACAGCAACTAATTCTTCTCAAGTAATAGAAAAAGGAAGAAATATAAAATTATACTGCCTTTTGTATTTATATACCTAATGACTTTTACTGGTTCTCTTTGTGTTTTCGTATAGATTGGAATTACTGTCTGTTATCACTAGCTTTCTGCCTGAATCCTTTCATTTAGTATTTCTTAAGGCAGGTCTGCTGGCAACAAATTCTCTCCATTTTTGTTTATCTGAGACCGTCTATTTTGCCTCCTTTTTTGAAAGATAGTTTTGCTGAATAAAAGATTCTTGGTTGACAGTTTACCTTCAGCACTTTGAATATGTCAAACTACTGCTGTCTGGTCTTCATTGTTTCTTATGAGAAAGCAGCTATTAATCTTACTGGGGTTTCCTTGTACGTGATGAGTCATTTTTCTCTTACTGTTTTCAAGATTTCCTCTTTATTTTTGGCCTTCGGTATTTTTACTAGGATGTATCTGACTGCAGATCTGAGTTTATTCTATTTGGCACTTGTTGAGCTCCTGCGATGTGTAGGTTAATATTTACCATCAAATTTGGTAAGTCATTATTATAATTTTTAGAATTTTTTGTCCCTTTCTCTCCTAGCCTTCTGATACCCCAATTACACATATGTTGGTGCACTTAATAGTGTCCCACATGTCTTGGAATTTGTGTTAATTTTTCTTCATCCTCTTTTTTTTCCCATTTTTCAGATTGCATGATCTCTATCGATCTATCTTCAAGGTCACTGAATTTTAATGCTATCAGTTCAAATTTATTGTCAAGGCTCTCTAGTAGTGATTGTATTTTTCAATTCCAGACATTTCATTTACTTCTTTTTAATAACTTTTACCTCCTTATTAGTATTTTCTATGTGTTGAAACACCATCATTAAATCTTCCTTTAATTCTTTAATTATGGCTTTTTTTTTGGTTCTTTGGATGTAATTATCATAGCTGCTCTAAAGGCTTTATCTGCTAAGATGAGCATCTAGGCCCCTTAAAATTCACTTTCTATTGCTTTATTGTCTTATTTTTCTTGTACATGAGCCATACATTCCTAAGGTTGTTTTGCATGTCTCATAAATTTTTTGTTGAAAAATGTACATTTTAGAAAAGATGTTGTAGCAAGGTCTAGGCACTGATTCCTCCCAACTTGGGCATTTTTACTGTTGGCCTGATGGTTTGTTTATTTGTTTAGTGACTTGACTCAGCTGATTCTGAGAAATCTATTTTATCCACAGTACACACTATTTTATGTCCTTGCTCAGATTTTTTTCCATTATTTCATTCTTTTACTATGGCTACCTAGGGATCACCCTTGGGTCAGCTTAAGCCTCTTATTGATCAAAGGTTGTGCTTAAGCCCTCTTAATCAGTTATGTTTTTATCCTCTACTATTGAGTATGTATGCATGGCTTGGAGGCTGCTGTCATAGCTCAGAAATTTTATAGGTTTTGCCCTATGTTTCGCCAGGGACCTGAAGATTGGAAGCTCTCTCTCTCTGATCCTTTCTGAGATGGTCCTGCTGTGGGCCTCCATGTAGTCTTCCACACTGTCAGGGATGAAAGTAATTTTATTTTTAAATCTGACTCCCTAGGAGTGGCTCTTATTTGAGTAGCTAAGTGTTTAGTTAGTGTTTAGTGTTCCAGTGAGGCATCTGCCCTGTGTTAATGGGTCTGTGTATAACAACTCTGTAAATAAAATAAATAGTCACATCTTGTTCAAATATCATAAGCCATATTGTAAAAGTTTTCAGGAAATTTTTCTTAAGAAAGTTATAAAGGTACAAAAATGCCATGCCATGTAATATTCCCTCATGGATTAAAGTATGTTGTTAATATTTTCTAAAAGGAAGCACTCATCTTAATTAGAATATTTAAGTCCTTCTCATTTTTTTGTGCAGTGAAGACTGATTTTTCTCCTATTGTTTTTGAATGTATTTTATGCAAACAAAAATAGCTGACTCACAGCATCTTCTTATGTGATATTTAAATAATTTTCTTGGCTACTTATTTTTGCCTTCATTCTCAATCCCTGGCCCCTTCCACTCCCCTTACATATATACTACTTATAATAAATTTGACATACATCTCAAAGTATGTATGTATCTCTATAAAACATATAATGTTGGTTTATAGGAAGATTTGTACACCCATTTGTAGGTATATATATATTATACTATATTATATAATATTATTACATATTACATTATATATGATTATATATTATATATGTTATATATATAATATATTTAAGTCAGCATATATATATTTAATATATTATTAATATATATTTAATATATAACATAAATTGTATATATAATATATACACCTATAAATAGGTATACAAATGTACCTGGAAACCAACATTATATTTTTTATAAAAATACATAAGTATCCAAGGATTTATGTCAAATACATTATAAGTGGTGTATATGTATATTTATCTATGTATATATATTATATATATATTATATACAATAGGTGAACACATGTGTTTATATATTGCATCAGCAAATAACAATATACACAAGCACCAAGTACACTAACACAGCTGAACGTAGAAAGCCACACAGGAATACATTATTGTTCATCATCCCCATTCACACATTTTTCCTTCTGACCCATTTTGACACAACAAGCACTGTCTCGAAAGTACTTTTTGTGTGATTCTGCCTCACTATTAGAAAAGAAACAAACATGAGTCAAAGGACTGTTTCTCTGGTATTTCTAGATTTTGTTCAAAACCTGAAATTGTCTCTTTATCTGAAATTTGTGAAGATGTCTCTCTGTCCTTGACTGTGTAACTTGGCTTCTCCCCTTTTTCAGACCTCTTTAAATCAGGCAATACTCTTCTTATTTCAAGATAAGGATCTATATTTTACAATAGTACTTTAAAAAATGTATTAATTAGAAATTTAACATGTCTTTTTTAAGTGGTGCCAGTATTTTCATTGGAAGTATTGCTGTCTATCTTAGAGTTCTTTTTATAAAATTGCAAAGTTTTGGAATGAACTCTCTCAATCCTGTCTCCCCCCTGGGCTCTCTTACTCTTAGTGCATGAATCTGCAGAAGTATTATTTATTTCAAAGCACATATATTATATTCCTCCACAGATGGGGCCCTATATTGCTTCCAATCTATATTCACTCATGTCTCCCTTGAAAATTTGTGGTATTCATAGGAATGAGTTTGTGGAGCAACAAGTTAAATGAATATCTGATTTTCCTGTACACTGACAGATTTCTCTTCAGAATCACTATACCAGTTCATATTTCCACCAATGTTTTCTATATCTCTTGGTTTTTAACAACTAAATAATACTCCATCTGATGGAAAGAGGTACTATAATTCAGTTATCATTCCTCCACTTTTGGATCTTTGTGTGATTTCTAATTTTTGATATATTATGTTAAACGTCATAGATATTCATCCTTCTGTATAAATCTTTGTCCAGTGTTGACCGGTTTTTAAAGATAATTTCCTGAAAGTGTGGAAATAGAGGAAGATAAAATAACAATTATATAACGTTTTGATGCACATTGCCAAATTGCTTACCAGAAAGCTTGTACCAGTTAGAGTTCCCATCAGAAATCTCTCATGTGTTCATTCACAAAATATTTATTAAATGCCTCATATTTTCCAGGTACTCTTGGGGCTGCTGGGGATTAGACAAAGAATGAGCTCTATTCTTCATGGGGGTGAGAGAGGAAGCTAAGGAAGGATATAATTTCAGTTGGGAACTAGCTTCAGGCTGTCCCCATAGGAAGCTCTGTACACAAATTAGAGTATAGAATTAGTCCCCCCTTGAGGCGTGAGGTTAGGCCATCTGTCATCCGTGTCTGCTGACATGGAGAATGGGGAGAGGGATGCTGGGCAAAGAAGCCCTCCCATTGGTCAAAAACAATTCTCCATTAAAGGAGGCAGTTGTGCTTTTTCAGCTGCCACCACTCACAGAGGTTAGGGTTGAAGGCAGCTGCCAGTGAAGGGGATCTGGGTGAAGTACTACTTTTCTATGAGTAAGAACTTGGCCCAAGCTAAAACCTCAAATTTTTCTTAAGTTAAGAACTTTTAAGACCCTCTCTTTCAACATGAAGGAGGCTGAACAGACCCAATTTTCGTTTCTTTATTTTATCTGACTTCCAACAAATAAGAACCTCACAACTATAGGGTCTCTTCAAGCTACGCTCACAACGGTTTGTCAGTGCCTTGACCCACAGTGAAAATCAGAAACAACCAAGGGAAAATTTAAAAGTCCATCTACTCCATCTTTTTCTTTCAGAGTAGATAATATTCACCTCATCCTAGGTAGAGAGGAATTTGGGGCTGTCATACTTCTTCAGGACAAAATCTAATTTTATTTCCACTGGGTATGTTCAATAAGTGCAGGTGGGCAATATTATCTCTCCAATTCTAGGTAAGGAGATATTAATGAGACTCTGTTGGGTACATTAGGAGGCAGAAGCCAGTATCACAGCTAGAGTGACCAACCAGTTGCGTTTGCCTGGCACTGAAGGACTTCCCTGGACGGGACCCAGAACTTTCATTGTTAAGACTGGAATCATCCCAGGCAAATCAGAATACTTCGTCACCATAGGTTTCAATTAAAAACTCACATTTTACTAATATTTGTTGTTACAAATTGTAATTTTCCACTTTTCCCCAATGGTTTGTGATATTCTCTGAGTTTACCATAACTGTATTGTTTATAGTCAAAAGAAATTTACCCAAAAGTTCATAGTTCTCACAATAATTTACCCTTAACCTACAAATTTATCCTTAACCAAGGTTTTTAATTTTAATTATTGGAGCTACAAATATTGCCAAATGTAAAAGAAATCAAAGGTAAAGGCAAGTTCAAGAGGTATCAATGACTTAAAAATTTGACAATTTTGTTTTAAATAAGTGAGAGCCGGTCGCACAGCTAGCCACTTCTCAGCCTTTTACAGTACTAACTTCTCAGACTAACGCAGATTTTGTAAAGGTGTCTCCATCCATCCCTGACTCAAATGTTAATGTCCAGAACTTTCACTGTTAGCTTCTATCACCATATTGACTACTAAAACACACAACAGGGAATTTGTGGATACAGAAAAAGCTAGAAAGAGAAAAGCAAGGAGAATAGAAACTAGAGAGGAGAGAAGAGCCCACAGAGGCGGGCCAACAGACACATTTTTAGGAAAAGAAGTGCCAGGCAATGAATTCTCAGTTCACTTCCTCACACTAAGTTTCTCTGTGAGAAAAGTAAAGCCTTTCATATGCGCAAATGTTGCCTGGGTTGCATCTTACAGAATCTAAAACATAGGGTTTTGTTTCACTTTTAGGTTGACACCGTTTGATAGAAGAACAACTACAGCGGAAGTACTTCAGTGGGAAAAGCAGCTCAGGGCCAGAGATAACCATGAAAAGAACTCAAAGAAAACTTTGGAATGTTATTTTCCACAATCCATGAAATGGGGGTTCTGAACATCCTTACTTGGGTATTAAGGGGCAGGGACATTAAGTTAGTTGGTATCTGGGTAACAGGTGTACATTTTAGGACCCTCTAAAACTCAGGTGTAATTTATCCTGAGTGCATTTTTCCATTCCGTCCAAGATTGACTATTTCTGCAGAAACCAGTTTTTGCTGCAACCAGCACATCAGATGAGACAGGCTCTGCGCTCACGGGCTTCCTCACTCTATTGCTCCATGCTCGCCTGCTATTTCAAATAAGGTACAGTCTCGTTCTGTATCAATCACATCTTCCCACTGCTCAATACCTCCATCTGTATTTTCAGAAACTGGGAAGATGAAATAAATTTAACATGGAAAAACTTCTGCTACAAAATCTGCTGTGAAATACAACCTCCCTTTGTTGACGGGCTTAGAGACCTTACACAAATTGAGTGATAGCTCTGAGAAAAATATGCAGCATGGAAACAGACCAGCGATGTTGTCAATTTGTTCTTCCCTGATAGATCAAGAACAGAATGTCAGCAATTCATTTTGGGGAGTCACAGAAATTATAGATGAGGAAGCTTACTTGATACAAGAACCTTATCAGGAGTTGCAGGTTGTTACCAGCAGTGGAGGAAAGTAACTGTTATACTTGCAGGTGAGGGGCTTTATCATACGCCTCACTGCATCGCCCTAAACACTCTCTGGGAGCCTTTCACCAAGGCCTATCTGTGCCTATGCATCCTTCTGGAAGCATTTACAAAGTAGAAAAGTTGAAATCAACTTTGACACTAATATCAGTCTTGAACATCTCCCAAGACCAAAGCTGATTTATTTTCCTGGGAGAGAACCATGAGGAGGAAACTGATAGTTGCCATTAGGTCACCTACTCAAGCCTCTGGGGACAGCTCATTGCAATATGCTTGTTTTTCATTGTACGTTATTAGAACATCATGAACAATAATGCTTCCACAACTTTCTAAGGAGAATTCATACAAATGTATATAAAGGAAAGTTTCTTGAATAGTATGACTTTCTCTTTTACCAGTTGCCATAAAAATAATTTTCTTTTATTCTTTGTTGAACTCTATCATGCCCATTCTAAGTCTTTCAGCCATTTCAGAAAGCTTTTCCTTCTTCCGGACATTAAGCTGCCTCTGAAGAGGAAACATGCACACCGTATACAGCACAGTGATTATTCTGGTATTGAGATGCTCGTCTCTAGCTCTACAGGATATGTAATGCTTAAAGTAGAGAATGTTACCCCTCCTCTCCATTGACACTTACTTTCTTAGATGTAAAATGAAAATATGATTTTTCTTATTTTTTCCAAAAGTCATGATTTTTTGTATTCAGTGAAAACGTTCTAGAATCCAGACCTTCACACCTCTTAATATTTTTAATAATTACAATCTAAATCACTCTCCATCTCTGTCTGGACCATGTCCTTACTCCTAGATACTAGGAAGAACCAGGAGGAACAGAGAATAAAGAATTAGTTTTATTAAGGAGTGCTGACTTCCGAAGGTTGGACAAATTGATGGTTGGAGATAAAGGTATTGGGCGTAAAGGGAGAGATCCATGTATTCATTCATGAACTTGTATCAAGGGCCTACAATGTGTCATGTACTGCAGCAGATGCTGGAGGTGGAAAAAACGAGCAAGACCCAGGAAACCATGAAAAGCAACAGGAGCTACAGTGGTGTTAACATTTGTCACTGCGGTACAGTCAGGGCGCAAAGGAGGGAGGTCTCAATCCTGGCTGAGGGTTTGGGATCCAAAAAATTTACCTAGAAGTTTCCTAGGTTGGGATTGGAAGAGAAGTACATTTTTGCCAGAGAGACTGAAAGAGAGAAGGAGAAGTGCAAGAGGAAAACAGACGCCTTCCCCCTTCAGGGACCATCGCATGCAAGTGGGTCACTGAATATTCAGGGAATGACCGCGTAAGCAGCACACACATGTTCTTCTACAGCAGTATTTGCCTTCAGAATTTAAGTCAGAAGCCTTAGTTCAATAAGAGGGTTATATTTTTAAGGACCGTGAAAACGTAGATACTTAATGACTGCTTAATAATGAGAAAAGGAGAGTGAGAGACTGTATACAGTGATTGTTTACAAAGCTTTGCTTCTTCCTCACCGCACATTAGATAATGGGAAGAATCCTGAGGCATCTTCTATCAGAGGCAAAATCACAAGTCACCTTAGCCCATTGTCCAGGCTGAAGTTCGTCCACCTTCAATGGGCTGCACTGTTCTGTATTCCTTCAATGTCCCAGGATTGAAAGCCATGAGTGCTCATTTCCTGGTGGAAATTGTGTCTCTCCACTTCACTCTAACTTCCTCTGCACTTTAGTGGAGAGAAAGAGAAGACACCATGAAACAGGAGCTATTTGCTGCTAGGAGAACAATCTCCTTCTTGCCAAAATGATCAGTCAAGGGGAAAAAACAGCTTTTTCTTATTCCTGTTCTCCACATTTCCCTTACTTCCCTAGGAGACTTCCTGTCTGATGGGTTCTTTGGGCTTCTGTGATGCTACGGTAAAGAAAGGGTATCACAAAAGTGGTGAATAGGAAAGGGAGAAAGAATTAGCCAAAGTTGCTAAATTGCTTTATATGATCAAATGGTGAGGGAAGTCTGGGAGAATGAGAGAAAAGCCACATGTAATAAGGATGGATAAGAAAGTGTTTGAGAAGTAAGGGTCTGTAGGGAGGTGTTGGGAATGCTGCAACATGTAATGGGAGTAGCTAGATGCTGAAAGAGAATTTAACAGGTGTGCTATAATCTAAGTATTTAGACAAGCTGAATGGTTTCCATGAAATACCAGTAAAAAGTTGGAAAGTTTTAAAATTCATTTTGATTTCCACGGCTATATTTCTTTAATCATAGCTGTGCCCTAAAATTGGACTCTGTGGCTTCAGTTTAATGAGAATTATGCTTTCTTGACCTGTAAGCTTACTGATTCACAATAACATTAATTCTACTCTGTCTGGTACAGTAGTCACAAGCCACGTGTGGCTAGCAAGTGCTTGCAGTGTGGCTAGGCAGAGTCGAGATGCCTTGTAACTGTAACATACAGCAGGATTTTGAAGACCTGGTCAAAAAAATTTTAAGGGCAAGAAAGCAAAATATCATTAATAATTTATATCTGAATTACATGCTGAAATGAGAATATATTGGCTATATTGAGTTAAAGTAAAATGTATTATTAATAATTTATTAGTAATTTACCTGTTTCTTTTTCCTTTTTTTTTTTTTGTTTTTTGTTTTTTGTTTTTTGTTTCCAGAGAGAGAGAATCTTGAGTAGGCTCCATGCCCAGCGCAAGCCCAACACAGGGCTTGATCTCATGACCCTGGGATCATGATCTGAGCTGAAATCAAGAGTCAGATGTTTAACCAACGGAGCCACCTATGCACCCCTCTTTTTCCTTTTTTTAACATGCTACTAAAAAGTTTTATATTACATCTGGGCTCACAATGCCAAATTACATAGGTGGCTTACATTATTACATTTTTATTGGATAGCATGTACTAATTTATCACAGAAACGAACCACAAACAGTAACTAAGCGTCCTGTGTGAGACAGACACTGAGAGATTTTCTGTGGCTAGGAAACAGTAGAGCTCAGTAGTGAGGTTCATGAGCTCTGGGGTCCATATTTCTGGGCTTACTCGGGGCACCACCATCTATGAGTATGTAATCTTGGGTGAAACACTCAACATTTTTGACCTCTGTTTCCTAATCTAAAAAATGGAATTGATAATAGTAACTTCCTCACAGAATGGTTGATACAGGTAAAACGTTTACAATAGTGTTTTTACATGATTAGCGAATTAGCTTGTATTCTAATTACTCCCAGGGAGGGAAGGGTACTAAAATGTGTTGAGTGTTCTTTTCAGTTTTCTTTTATTTATGTCTTTCTGAAAGCTCCATGAGGTCAGGGGCTGTTTTCTATTCTGTTTTCTCCTTTATACACAACAACTAGCACAATGTAAGGCAGGAACATATTTACTAAATATTGAATGAATGAGTCTGGGATGGAGAATCAATTAGTGGACAGTATTATTACCCCCATTTTAGAGAAGAGGAAATTGAAGTTTGCAAAAATTCAGAAGTTCAAAGGTTAGATGAAGTTACAAAATTCATAGATGATAGAGTCGAGATTTAAATCCAAATTTGCATGAACATTCAGTCTGTGAACTCAAGGAGCATTCCATCTAGTTAATTTTTTTTTAAGATTTTATCGATTTATTTGACAGAGAGAGACACAGCGAGAGAGGGAACACAAACAGGGGGGAGTGGGAGAGGGAGAAGCAGGCTCCCCGCTGAGCAGGGAGCCCGATGCGGGGCTCGATCCCAGGACCCTGGGATCATGACCTGAGCCAAAGGCAGACGCTTAACGACTGAGCCACCCAGCCACCCTCATTCCATCTAGTTAAAGCAATAAGATGTGTTCCAAATTAAAAAAAAATTTTTTTAACACTATTAGTTGGTAGATGATACTATTTAAATAACTTGATCCATTATTACTAAAAAAGTTCAATGTGGAAAGACTTCACGTCCAGCAGGTGTGTGCAGGAAAGCATTGGAAGGGACAGGTTGGAAGCTGGACCTCTAGAGATTCATTAAGTTGGATTGGGTGAGCACTTCTTCTGGGAAAAGGGGTCAGTTGTGGCAACTGAAATAGACTGATCATAGGTATGGAGGCTGAAATCTAAAGGCAGGTTTTGTTTTTTGTTGTTTTGTTGTTTTGTTTTGTTTTAGATTTTTTTAGTTTATTTATTTCAGAGAGAGAACAAGCAGTGAGGAGGGGCAGAAGGAGAGAGAGAGAGAGAGAGAGAGAGAGAGAGAGAGAAGCAGACTCCCTGCTGAGCAGGAAGCCTGATGCAGGGCTAGATCCCAGGACACAGAGACCATGACCAGATGCTTAACCGACCGAGCCACCCAGGCGCTCCCAAAGGCAGGTTTTGAAGCTCTACAATGGTTCTTTTTGCCTGGAGAAGATAGTTCATGTAAATTTATTAATGGAATTTAGGCAGAAATAAATTTGAGGTTAGGTCTTAGGCTTTGAATGAAGACTGAGGTAAGAAGTTAGAAATTTGGCAAGCAAATAATACTTTGTCTTTCTTTTTAGCATACTCAAGATGGGATCGCAGCAGTGTGCAAGAAAAAGCAGGAGAGGGATATTCAAGGTAGGGAAATAATTCAGGAGACTTGCACAATCCAGCCATGTGGTAGTAAAGATAAGAATAAGAGATTTGGAAATAGGAATGGAAAGAAAAGGAACAATTTAAGAGTTGTTAAAGACAGTGTTCTAGCTTCAAAGACCCAATCTGGATGATTAGTCACTAAAAGTAAAATATGTGAACTTTTATTTTCCTATTTTTTAAAAAAAATTTTCATTCTTGATTTCTCTTGTCTTGCACATAGCCCACATTTACTTTGTTACAAGCTCTAGCCACTCTACTCAGAAATGTCTAATAAACTGAATCCCTCCTTTTATTCCTATGCTTCAGTGTGAACTCTTGTGTTATTTTATATTTTTTTCCTTACTGGAGTTATTTTAAGAGCTTCTGTGTTAGATAAGAGCATTTGCTCACAATTCTTTCCTTCTCTCCCCATTTCTATCTTGGCTTTTTGTGGGTAGGGCACCTCTTGTCCTCTAACCCAGAAATTTCTACCCATGGATCTAATATTTGTGTTCTAAAGGATGACTAGCTCCTAGTAAAACTGCTCACAATTTGTAGAGGAATTTTGGTAAAAAGAATTCACCTTCTGCATCATGGCTCTGATATTGAATACTCTGTGAAACCTGACTGAATTTTCCAAAGCTATGTTCTTTCATCTTATGTTACAATTAATCTTTTAAGAATTTATTATTGTAAATTGCCTGTATTTGAAAGTTTCCCTCGTTGATCTGCAGCCTCTTTGAGACTTATGACTATTCTTTACTAATTTTTTGATATCCAGTCTTTAGAACAATGTTTGGTACTTTTAAGTCAGTAAATGTCAAAATAATGAATGGCTAACAGTGAGATACCTCCTTCGATATTGTTTTGCTATTCTAGGTATTTTGAATTTCCACATAAATTTTAGAAGCATCTCTTTTTTATTTTTTATTTTTATTTATTTATTTTTAAAGATTTTATTTATTTATTTCAGAGAGAGAATGAGAGATAGAAAGCATGAGAGGGAAGAGGGTCAGAGGGAGAAGCAGACTCCCCGCTGAGCAGGGAGCCTGATGTGGGACTCCATCCCGGGACTCCAGGATCATGACCTGAGCCGAAGGCCGTCGCTTAACCAACTGAGCCACCCAGGCGCCCTTTTATTTTGTTTTTTAAGTGTATTTATTTTTATTAACATATAATGTATTATTTATTTCAGGGGTACAGGTCTATGATTCATCAGTCTTACACAATTCACAGCGCTCACCATAGCACATACCCTCCCCAATGTCCATCACCCAGCCACCCCATCCCTACCACCCCCCTCCACTCCAGCAAACCTCACTTTGTTTCCTGAGATTAAGAGTCTCTTACAGTTTGTCTCCCTCTCTGTTTTCATCTTGTTTTATTTTTTCCCTCTCTTCCCCTATGATCCTCTGTCTTGTTTCTCAAATTAGAAGCACCTTATTAATTTCTACCAAAAAAACTTTTGTTGGACTCTGATGGAGATTAGGTTGAATCTGTACATAAAACTCAGGAAAAGTGATATATTAACCACATCGGGTCTTTCAATCTATAAACATATTCTATCTCCCATTTTCTTCAGTAATGTCACATAATTTTCAATCTAGAGGTTTGGCATATGTTGTGTTAAATTTACCCCTAAATGTTTTGGTTTTATTGCTTTTTAAAATAATTTTTAAATTTCATGCTTTGTGAAAATATACTAAAATGCAATTGATTTTTCTGTATTCCCATGTCTCTTGAAATCCTGCTAAATTCATTTATTAGTTCTGGTGCTGTATTCTATGTACACAATCATGTCAGATTTAATTCTTCCTTTACATCTTTTTGTTAATGTTTTTCTTGCCTCAGTACAATAACTAAGACCTCCAGTACAATATTGAATAGAAGTGGTGAGAGTGGGCATCCTTGCCTTGTACAATTCTAGAAATAAGTAGCAGGACAGGGTTGAGGATGTAATTACCATGAAATTTTAAATAGAAGCTTAATATAAACTGTAATAAATAAGCTATGAAAAGGGACAGAGGCCTTTCAATGGAGAGAGAAAGTTTTTTTTAAAGATTAATTACTTAAACATTCAGAAATCTAAAAGAAGTTAATGAGAAGTTCATTAATTAGGACTTGAAGAAACATTTCTTTTAATCCTTTTAGTATTCTAGAGTATTTCTGCTAAATGGCTTTTGCGTCATCCTGAATAATTTATGGTAGCTTTTTGCACATTTTTTTGCCCACTCACAAGTTTCACTGTAAATGGGAAAGAAGTGTATTTGAGTGCGTAGACAAAATGAATGAGAGATACTACAAATGGTGCCAATCGCTGTCATCCACTAGTATTCCAACCCAGGCTGCACGTCACAGCAAAACAGGCTGGGGTAGCTGTGAGGATGGGGTGGTGTTAATGATTCTTCCTGAACACAAATATGGCTGTGTAGAACCTCCTTCTGTTTACTGGATTGTTCTTACACTACAGTCAGGGCAAGTTGAGTTGGGTCTCATGGCATCATCTAAGCAAAGTAAGCTCATATTCTTTTTTTTTTTTTAAAGATTTTATTTCTTTATTTATTTGAGAGAGTGTGTGAGAGTGAAGTGGGGGAAGGGGCAGAGGGAGAGGGAGAGAATCTCAAGCAGACCCCATGCTGAGCAAGAAGCCCAACCTGGGGCTCAATCTCACAACCCTGAGATCTTGACCTGAGTCGAACCAAGAGTCAGACGCTCAACCAACTGAGCCACCTAGGCAGCCCTGTACCCAAATTCCAATAGCTCCTGCCTCGCTGCAACAGAGCTCCCCCATGAGCCTTCTGTACAACAGAAATTACCCAGCTCCTGGCCGACCAATATGCCCTGAGTCTTTTATTTTAAGAGACTGAGGTGGGGCAATTTTCTCTTATTTACAGGAATACCTATCCAAAGGGATGAGGAGTTAATTACAATTTGTTTAGTTGCTTTCACTTACTTAAGTGGAAAATAATAATATGGAACAGGATCCCTGTTCAGATACATATAAAGTATAAGGCAGCTACAGAGGAAGGAGTTAAAAGTCATTCTGCCTCCTCTGGGCCTCCCAGTGAGTTCATAGGTAACCTTTGGACAAGTCTTCTTTGCTTAGAGAATAGCTATTTGAATGCCCTCCCTCCTTCCTATGTAATTGTAAAGTGAGCGTCATTCATTGTCTAAACTGGGAGTAAGGATATAATAGACTAGGGATTAACCAAAATCTCTAAACCCCACAATCCAAATCAGGGAGTTGGTGAATTGATTTACCTCAGAAGGACGCATAGAAGGAACTAAATCGCTGACCCAGTCCCTTGAGAATAAAAATCAGTGAGAACAATTAGAATGAATCAGAATGGTCCCAACAAGTCCTAGTGGAAGAGAACATCAAAAAGGCCCCTGAAATAAAAATCCCTTAAGTTAAAAAAAAAATCTAGAAAAAATCCCTTAAGTTAAAAAAAAAATCTAAAAAAATTCCACTCGTGATGAGGACTGATTGCTCATGGTCATGCACAAGTGCTAATTCTATCACCACTAGAATGCAAACTCCTCTCAACCAGAGGTGCCTGTTGGTTTTGTTAATTGCTATCCCTCCAGCACCTGAGAAGCGCCTTGTGTATTGTTGATATGGGGAGTTACCTCAGTCCAGTGGTAGCCTCCAAGTACACAATAAGACAGATGATCTCCTGTGTTCATTATCTTTTTTAAACGATTTTATTTATTTGAGAGAGAGAAAGAGCGACAGAGATAGCAAGAGAGCATGAACAGGTTGGAGAGGGAGAATCAGGGTCTCTGCTGAGCAGGGAGCCCGCCGGGCTGGATCCCAGGACCATGGGATCATGACCTGAGCCGAAGGCAGACTTTAACCAACTGAGCCACCCAGGCGCCCCAAGTGTTCATTATCTGCATATGTCTTGTCTGTCTCTATCTGTGCTGCATCAGTCTGATGGTGTGGTTATGAGAACTGGAGTTGAGGGAGATGAAAGCAGATGGGAGATACCAGGAGTTTGCTTTATCAGAAAAGTAAGCTGATGTGCCTAAACACAGCTGTAAATCACCTGATGACCTGATGAGCAGCAATGGATTTTATCTGCATATATCAGGTGGAGAACAAAAGAGCAAAAAAATGGATGCCAGAAATGGGCGGGCAACTTAATTCTGTATGAATGTTTGATTGTTTACGGGTATTGGGTGGTTCAAGTATATTTATCTAGCGGGCTGCTTGGTTTTACATCCTTTTAATGAATCATCAGTACATATGTGCTCTTCTTTACCTATGTCTAACAATTCTTAAAAGCTGCTTTTTTATTTAGTTTTTTTTTTCTGTCCTCCTTGCAGATCTGTGTCTCTTATTTTCCTTAGCAGAATGTAATATTCTTAAATAATACAGAGAACACATCACATACAAAATAGACACTTGATAAGCATTTGTTGATGGAATGCATACAGGAAGAAATTGTCTTAGCATGCAAATGCATTTGATAGAAGATTCTTTGGGCCCAGTCACTCTGGCAGTGATTAGGCTTGACTACAATGGCTGAACATGGAAACTTAAAAAGACCTTAATCACATAATATAAAATGTCATTGTCACCTGAGCCCATCAAGGTCTTGCGAGGCACAATTCACAAACGTTGTCTTGTAAATCTGCAACATCTCTTCAAAAGTAATGCTGTGAAAAGAAGCAGGAAATTGGTGGACCGAGATTCTAATTGTATTTCTAAAGGACAAGTGAAAGAAGTTAAATATTTGGAGTGTAAGTTGCTGAGGGTCAGACATCTGGGGAGGAAAGAGAAGAGCTTAAGGAGAAGGCGCTGGACTTCCTGCAGTTATGGTGTTTGGCGTTCAAGTAATTATTTAGACCAATATTAGACCTGTGTCTGTATTTGCATTCCAAGCTGGTACACTGTATTATAACAATTAGAGTAAGAAATCAAACATTTCTCTGGTCGGTTCTTACTGACCAGTAAATGTTATTTGTGATCCGTTATGTACTTTAGACCTAACACATTCATTCTCAGATCAACAGTTCCTTTATTTATTTTGCTCCTTCTAAATTTAAATAAATTTAAATAAATAATTACACTATTCAGAACTATCTCATGCAGATACCTTATTGCTTAGAAATGTATTTATTTGTCAAAGTAAATCTATGCATGAACATGTGTGTATGGAATAGTAATGTGTTGCATTCATGTTATTTTCATGTGTGTTTTTTTTTAAAGATTTTTTTAAATTTATTTATTCATGAAAGACAGAGCGAGAGAGAGAGGCAGAGGGATAAGCAGGCTCCCAAGGAGCAGGGAGCCCGATGCGGGACTCGATCCCAGGACCCTGGGATCATGACCTGAGCCGAAGGCAGATGCTTAACCATCTGAGCCACCCAGGTGCCCCATTTTCATGTGTGTTTACGCCTGACCTAACCCTGGCTATAGTACTTGCGCTACCCTAATGTAGCAGCCTCCTGAGGGATAGGCATGATGACTTGGAACCTAGAAGACTTTTCTCGAACTTTGACAGTTTTTCACCAACACCACAATCCCTGATTTGAAAAGCTGTGGAGGATTATTTTAAATTCTTAAGCAGTAGATCAGCCTGAAGAAAAAGTTATCTGTAAAATTTGTAGAAAACATTTGTGGGACAGCCTATAACAAATGGTGTGAAGATGGGGAGATTCACAGTTATAAGCAACATATTTATGGTTGCTGGGGACCAGAGGAAAGCGGACTGGTGAGAAGAAGCTGGGGAGGGGCCAAGAGGGTCCTTTGGGAGATTGTTTAATGGTAAGAATCTCGTTAACTGGAGTCAGGTTGGATACAGGGCAAGAGAAGAGGACTTGCTAGTTGATGAAAGAAGGAACTTTTTGAGAAAAATGTGTAAACTGGGAAATGGGTCGCTTGGTTAAAAAGAGAGTCAAGTTCAAATAATTTTATCTTTTGTGAACTCGTGCCAATTCTTTTCCTTCAGGTTTCAGCGATAAACTTTAGCAAGATGGTAGAGATGTGAACTGAAGCAATGCTTCGCAGACAAAGATGCGTGCTTTACTCTCACAATACATTTAGCTTTCGGGTTTGTTAGTTTTAACCGTGTCATATTGCTGATGTGTATTTTTAACTTTTGTTGGTTCTATCAATTCTTGTCAATTCTGAAGAACTTCTCCCTTTCCAGAGCCTTTATTGTGCTAAAAAAGCAACTGGCAAGCAACTAGTACATTGCACCCTGTAGGCACCCAATAAACACTTGTTTCCTAACTGCCTGGCTGAATGTGTCTTCAGGAACATAGGCAATAAACCCAACTGCCCTAAAAATAACAGATGGTGGTATCTGGTAGGCATTCCCCTGAGGTCTTGTTAAATACATAGCTAATGTCAGGAGATGCCTGAACGTTGTTACCTGTTCAAAACAAGTGACGCTTCAGTCATTTGCCAACATATATGCATTTGTGTGAAAGAATGAACTAAAAGCACATTGGGTCCTAAGCACCTGATACTTGTATGAGGATAGGGAAAACCAGCTGATCATTGCAAAATTGATCAAGCCTGAGGGATGAGATGTGAGGTATAAAAACCTGGACAGGGAACTGGGGAGTTAATCACTTCATCATTAGGAATGTATGGGGAGAAAATGAGAAATTGGGGGGGAGGATGAGAGCAGGTATTATTGAAAAAACAATAGAAAGGACAATAAATTTCACTACAAAAATCTTTAAAATTTTCTGCATAAAAATAAAGGTCAAATAAAAAAGGAGGAACCTATTTTCAGACACTCAGCATTAAATTGTTAATATGTAAAGGACCCCTAGAAATAACAAGAAAATCACAAAATGTAGACATAAAATGACCAGACAATATGAAGAAACACTTCTCTAAGTAGAAAATACTTTTAACTAACAAACCTTTTTTTAAAGTTTAGGAATTTTTTTTTTTATTAAATGCTCTTTATTTGATGCTTTTGCATGCACAGCACTATAAGGAGCTGCCCCAACCTGAGGAGTCAGCCCCTTCACCACCCTTAGTTAAGGCGGCCATGGGGCGGAGGGAGAGGGGGCAATAAGTTAGCCACCTTCTACCTAACCTTCTTTCTGGGACCATTCTCTGTAGGCTCCTGCGAAGTTGCGAGCCCCGGTGTATCCAAGGCCTTGGGCCAGCTGCGTGGCCTGCAAGCCCCGCCTGCCCATTTGACAGCGAAAATGAGGTTCTCCTGTGCCAGCTTCCGCTTCTCGGCGGAGTACAAAGCCTGGATAGCAGCAGGCTCCATCTGCAGGGCACTTTCCAGCTCAGACACCCGGATGTTGAGCGCCCCCGGGATGGTCCCCACTGCCGCCTCCTCCCGAGATCGCACATCGATGGGCCGGGCCTGGCTGGAGGCCAGGAGAGAACGCAGTTCAGGGAGCGAGATTGTGGGCGCTCCAGCCATGGTGCTGGAATCTAGGAATATTTCTAAATTAAAACACTACCTGTCAGATTAGCAAAGATTTTTTTTAAAATAGTGTAAAATATTAATCATACTTTCTACTGGACAAAAGTGAGAAAGTATCATTATTTTTTAAAATTTATTTGAGAGAGAATGAGGAGGGGTAGGGAGAGGCAAAGGGAGAGCGAGAGTCTCGAGCAGACTCAGCGCTGAGCGCAGAGCCTTGAAAGGCTTGATCTCATGAACTTGAGATCATGACCTCTGGGCTGAAACCAAGAGTCATGCTTAACTGACTGTGCCGTACAGACCCCTGACCAGGTATCTTTAGAATTAGAGTAACAGTGTTTTAAAAATTCAGTTCTTCATGTGTTTCCCGTGCAGGTCATACAGATTCCTCCATGATGCAGGCCCTGCATCGTTCCAGATTTTTTCATAACCACCTCCTTTCCAAGTTACTGTCCAGTCAGACTAGTATTTGCAGTTCTCCAAATGTACCATGTCTTTTTATGTCTATATTTTGGGGTCCCCAGACTAGAATGTGTTCTACGCTTGTTCACCCGGCCAATCCCTGATCACTCGCTAAGACTCATCCCCAACGTCCCTCCTCTGTTAGATCTTCCCAGCCATACTCCTTTTGTCCTCACACCTCAGCAAAGAAACTGTCTCTGTATCTTGACTACATTTATACTGTTCCATGGTTTATACCACGTGTTACATGTTCTTAATTTATTTACATGTGTCTCTTCTGTTACTTATAGATTGCTTGAGAACAGCAAGAGGTTTTAATCTTCTCTGCATCCCAAGTTTCTGCCACTGAGCTTGACACAAGAAATTAGGTGTTGGCTGATATGAATTGAATTAAAACTCTTGAGCCTCTGTTGGTTGCTTCAGCACATCACTGCATATGCAGTGAAAGCATAATCTTAAACCAGATCATTGCACACCACACACACACACACACACACACACACACATCTTCCCTATAAGGGCCAAGTTTAGAGTTTTTGTTAAACTAGAGATTTTATATATGCAATTTACACCAAAGTATTTGAAAATGTAAAAATTATATTATTTAATTACTGAGTATCCACAAAACTATACCCTCAGCGCTCAAGAAACCTAGTGGTTTCATTTCTTTCATTCTGGAACTACCATCAGGGAAGCATATCATGAACAGACTTAATGGCTTACTAAGTAGAGCTGTAATAAGAAACTAATACTTAATGCTCTAGTTTGCTTTCCTCGGCCCCCTCACTTGCTCAAATGTCAGGAAGGCGTGCTCAGTTTATTTTCACCCACACTTTCTTTCACTTATCTCAGAAAACCATTCTTTGCTGCCATAAAAATAAATGCCAAAAGTAATTTTTAATCACAGATTTTATTTCATGTAGGCCGCTAAGGAATGCTCACCAGTCTTAACATTGTTTTCAGATTTTCAGATCACTTATTCCACTATAGCCTAGATGATGCACATTTTAAGATGTGATTGAAAAGATGTGTTACAACAACATCTCACTTGTCAAGGATTTGTGGTGAATGTGTCTACATTAGTTCAAATTCCGTTGGTGGAATGTGGTCCTGCAACTATTACAGCTTTTAAAATTTTTAACATTTTGGAGGAAAAAAAAAACTTCCCAAAAATACCTTACGCATTTTTGTATCCATAAAGAGGAATTCAATTAATTGAAATTTTCTCGATGATTCAGAGTCATCAGTATGAACACACATCGTTTTGTGCCCTCATCCCTTAAAGTTAGTCTTTAGGCATAAACCAGTCCATGAACATTTTAGGATTTGCCCCTCCACTAACAGATTCCAGATGATTGTGCTTATAGGCCTCTAACTTTGTTTTCAATTGAAACTTATTTTTTGACTGTTAAGTAAATTAGTCTCCAGCTCTCTTGGCTCCAAGCTTACTACATTGCAATCATGTTCAGTCAACTTTGGGAGGATTGAGAGTGGTTTAATTTCTCTCTGGATGCAATAGCTTAGAGATTTAATAGTTGAGTTTACTTAAAAAAAAGATTTCCAGGGTACCCTTAATTGGCTGGAGCAGTTCCACCTAAGGTCAGTTGGGTCCATCAGGAAGTTGACTGAGATGGAGTTTAGAGCAAGAGGTTTACTTGGGGCTTACTCCTGGGAAAGGAAAGGAGGGAAGGAAGAATTTTGGTCAAGAAGGGCCTCAGAGTGCAGTGCAGGTTTGACGAAGTCTTGGCCAACCCAACAGGGTGCCCTGGAGCACGAAACAGCCATTAGAGGAATTCCATGTTGGACAGAAATGGCTAGGTCCTTGTAGCCCAGCCAATGAAGTTGGGGACTTTCTGGGAAGAGTGTGGCCTCTGCTTGAATTCCAAGATGGAGCCTAAAGGCAGGGACAGCTGCAGGCTGTCAGCTGACTGCTCTCCCGGCAGCTGAAACGAAAGTTCTTCCCTAAATAGAGATCAAATAGGTGCACCTTTCTAGCGGCACGGGTACATACACCACCTGGAAATGTATTTGAAAAGAAGCACAAGTTCAGAGGAAGATAGGAAAAAGTAGTTGTTTTCTGTACCTTTATAAATTTATGGTTAATGGTAGAAAGCAGAGAGCCTGATGGGAAGCAATCAGTGAGTCTGAGGATGAGGAAGGTAGTGATCAGGGAAGCAGGGGGTTCTGGCCAAGGAGGATGACAGTCAAATAAACACATGATCAAAATCTTAATTTTCTTAGCAGCAAATTGACCTTCCTTGGAAGGACCCAGTTTGGAAAGGTATAGACAGAAAGATATCTAGGGTGGAAGGCAAGACCACTGAGAATATTACTGAGTAAACTGCCTATATTTGGTTTACTTTGTAATTCTGTATATTAAGCATTATAATTATCCTGAAAGTTTTATTTTTTACATGAAATTTAGAATCATCTTGTCTATTTTCAGAAAAGTTGGTATTTTATTATCACATTAAAGATATGAATTAACTTAAGAAGAACTGAAATCTTTATAATATTGAATCTTAGCTGTGGGTTTTTTTTTAATTTAAGAGAATCCTTATGTATTTTAGGGATGTTTTAAATATTTTCTCATGTAAGTTTTACATATTTATGATCAAGTTAATTACTAGGCATTTTTTGTTGGCATTATATATGTGGTTTTCTGATTCACTATATTTTTTATTCAGTGGCTTTTATAAATACAAAAGCTATATATTTCTCAAGATTAATTTTAGCATCCCCCACCTTACTGAATTCTTTTGTTTTTGATTAATTATCTTGCACTTCTTATTAGTTATTTTTTGAAAGTAATAGTAATAATTTTGTCTCTTCCTTCCCAACTTCTATAGTTCTAGTATCTTTTTCTTACCTAATTGCATTGACTTATAACTCCAATACAATGTTAATAGTGCTGAAACATTGGTTACAGTAATTCGTTTTAGCTAATTTCCTTGTGTTTTTCTAACTTAATAGGAATTCCTTCAGTAAGTAAGATACTAGCCTTAAGGCTAATTATACCCTGACACCCTTGAAACTGTTAAATAAGTGTCCTTCAATTCCTATTTAGTAAGTGATAGTTCAGACAATTGAAAAATGGATTAAGTTTTATTGAACGTCATTGTAGCATCTACAAGGATGATCGTATAATATATTGCATTAACGGGTTTCTTAATATTAAAACATCCTTTTACTCTGGAAAGAATGCTTGTTCACATTGTGTCACTTCTTTTGTGAACTGCTGATTTCTATTCTCTGATACTTTATTTTGAATTGTTTTTATTGATATGCATAAGAAATATTTATCTATAGTTTTCATATCTTTTCCCAGTTTCGCTGTCAATATTACATTCACTTCTTAAAGTATTAGAAAGTTTTCTACATTTTCTATGTCCTGGAAAAATTCAATAATATTAGAATTAATTACTCACTGTTGGATGGCAGAATTTCTTAATGAAAATGGATGTGATGCTCTTGGAAGATTACTTCTTTGACAATTATATTTCTTTGTGGAAATGTGTTTCTCTTGTATCTTCTTCTGAGTCAGTTTGTAAATTATATTTTCCTAAAAAATTATCCCTTTTATCCAAGTTCACATGTTTTTTTAACTCATAATTTTTTATTTCTTTGTGTGATTATTACTCCTTGTTATTTCTTGTTCTATACATTTGTGCATTTTTATTTTGTGATGAGACTAGTTTATTTACTTACTTTATTGTTTAATAAATTAGCTTGCTCACGTATTTTTTCCATTTTCTAATTCATTAAAAGTTGTTTTTAAATGCTGTTTCTCTGCTGTCATTCTTTGACATTTTTTTTTTAGAGTCGAATGCTCAGTTTATATTTCCACACTTTAATTTTTACTGATAAAAATTCATAGCTATAAACATTACTTTGAGCAAGGCTTGCACTGTATCCTGTAGTTTCTGTTTTTGCTTTGTATTTTCCTTTGGATGGAGAATTGTTAAAATAAACATTTTACAATTCCAAGAGGAGAGCCTATTTTTCTGATGTTGTAACTGATTTCTTATTTTATTCTGTGATGTTCAAAGAACTTTTTCTGTTTTTTTTTTTAATTTACTGAAGCTTTTCTTTGAGGCCCCCAATACAATTTTTATGAAAGTTCCATATTCACATGAAAACAAATGTTCTCTATTATTAGGGTATTGAGTCTGATATGTGTTCATCAACTTTACCTTCTTAGTTATGTCACTTAGGTTTTCTGAATCTTTTCTTTTATGAGAAGTGCTTGCATTGCACAGTAGTGTGGGTCTTTAAAAATAACCATGCAAATTGAGCTGAGCAAGGCATTTTTAATAACCAGTTGAAAAAATTATAGTGCTCTATGACTTTAGAAATTTTTGTCAAAATGTTAAAACCTCTCTTTTTATCAGTTATAAATTTATAAAGAGATAAAAAATTTTAGGGCAAAAAATTATACAAAAATTGCAATAAATTTATGTTTATTTACTATTTTAACATATTTTAAACATTGCAAATTAAAATATTTTATGACTTTGCAAACAAGTTATCAAGAGCTGTTTGATATTCACATTATATGAATTACTGTACAGAGCAAGCATTTGGTCTGTGCCTTGGCACTTTGTCATACTCCTTTCTAAGTTTGGGTCAGCTTCCAACATTTAATCCTTTGCACTTTCAATATTGTAAAATGTCCCTGAAAGTTTCTTTAATGTGAAGTTTTTCACTGACATCACTTTTTCTGGGACGTTTTCATGCTTTTCATCACAGTCACTTTTCTCATGTGTGTTGATATTCGCCTTCCATGAGTTCCTCTGGCAGTACATCTAAATTCAAACAACAGTACTGACATTGTCAGCCATGTCTTCTATGACTCCACTGACATCAATTCAAATTTCACTTTGAGCATTATCACTTTCCTTTTCTTCCCTACACTTTCATATCTGTTGGTCAGTTCTCTCTTTTAGTACCTACTTTTGTAAAATATCCTGTGGGTTTGTCACTGAGAGACAAAGAGGCAACACATTCATACACTTTGCTGTCTGCAAATGAATGGGAGTAGCAGATGCTCAGTGGCCAGTCACCACCAACTTTGAAAGAAGTGACATAATTGATCACTGATCATGATGCGCATCTGATATTAACATAGCAATTTATGGAATAGAGGGCTGGTAGCAAAATTTGTACTTTATATAATTACTCAGAGGTAATACACCATGGTAAGACATGTGAAGTATATTGTTGGCGGACTGATGTTCTGAACCACGGTTATTGAAATGCATGCATATTAGAACCATCCACAGGGATGATTACCTGAATTTTATCCACTTGATATGTTTTGGACTCAGAGAAGTAAATCCAAATTGTATTTTCTATTTTTCTAATAATCCTGAAATTTGTTTCATGAAAAATTTTACTATGTTACCAGTTGGTAGATAGTCTTAAGCTGTTATCTTTGTTTAAAATTGCCCTCTGGACATTCTTGTTTCAGCCAATGCTTTTTGGCCTAAATTCTACCTTACTTGATATTAAGGCTGTGATATTTGCTTTCTTTCTGTTTGATAAAAGTTTATCTAGAAAATTCATTTTATTTTTAACTTTTATGGACCTTTCATTTTAAGTGGCTCTCTTATACATAGCATAGAATTCAATTTTGCTTTGTTATCTAACTGGAAATAATTTTTCCAGTTTTATTGAGATATGACTGACATATAACATTGTATAAATTTAAGGTGTATAACATGATGATTTGATATATGTATATATTGTGGAGTCATTACCACAATAACTTTAATGAACATCCATCACCTCTATAGTTACAACTTACCTTGTGATGAGAACTTTTACGATCTACTCTCTAAGCTACTTTCAAATATAGAATACAATATTGTTAACTACAGTCATCACACTGTACATTACAGTTCCAGAGCTTATTTATCTTATAACTAGAAGTTTGTACCTTTTGCGAACCTTTGCTCAATTTCCCCAGGGCTTCTGCCTATGGAAAATTTATGAGTTTGGTTTTTTAGATTTCACACAGAAGTGAGAATATACAGTATTCATCTTTTCAGTCTGACTTATTTCACTAGGATAATGCCCTCAAGATCCATCCATGTTGTCACATATGGGAGGATTTAATTTTTTATGGCTGCATAGTATTCCTCTGTGTGTGTGTGTGTGTGTGTGTGTGTGTGTGTGTTTCTTATCCATTTCTCTGTCGATGGACACTTATATTGTTTCCATATCTTGACATTCTCAATAATACTGCAATGAACATGGGAGTACATGCCCACCAACAGTGCAAAAGGGATCCCTTTTCTCCACATTCTCACCAAAACTTATTCCTTGTCGTCTTTTTGGTTCTAGCCATTCTGCCAAGTGTGAGGGGACATGTCATTATGATTTTGATTGGCATGAAGCATTCCTACTAAAATGTGTATCAGAAATATGATATAATCAGAAAGCCCACTCTATAAATTTTATGAAAAATAAGTTGATATTTGAATTCAGTATCTTTTAATATCTTTTTTCCCCTTGCTTTGTCTCTCCTTCTAGCATGAAACATGCTAGAAACATGAAAGCAGGAAACACCAATCTCCTCTCTTGACCTCACTCTCCTCAGTAATTATGCTGCTCCCAGGCTGCCCACAATTTCCCACACTGATGAGTGATCCATTTGGGTTTTTATTGAAATTTACCAGTCCAATAGTCCAGTCCCTGCTCTCCCATTTAGGTGACACTGGGCATTTGGGAATTGACATCTTTTCCTAGCAAATAATTCATTTGCCTTTTAAAAAAAATAAGATTTATAGGATTAAAATTTAACTTAAAGAGCTCACCCCCTCTTAATAATTTTTTCAGTGTTTCACTTTTTAATACAATGTATGCACCTTAGAAAACATTCAGAAAGTTATGAATGCTACAAAAGAAAAGCAAGAAAAAAAGGACAGAAATTTCAAGCAGGCACATTAGGAGAGACCTTTAAATGAATAGGATTTTTGGCATCTGAAATCACATTATTCCAGTCAAATAGAATCCAAATGAAATTGAAATTCTATCAATATATTTATTCATCCATCCATCCATCCAAAAATATTTACTGAGCCTCCACTTCATGTAAGATATTGTGTTAAATGCAGACAACTTAACAGCATATGACACAACCCCTATCTAGCACAGAGTGCAGCAGATGTTTATCATACAGGTTGATACCTGTTAAGAGTGGAGGCACAGGGCATTATCGTAAAACTGCCTGGGGGGGGGGTACTGCAGTCAGCAAGCAGCAACTGGGAAGCTTCAGACTCCTGCGCAAGCAGAAAAGGACAAACAGTGAGCACAGCTATTGTGTGGCATGAAAATGGGTGGAGGGATAGGTTAGCCTGGTGATGGGGATTAAACATATTGAATGGAGCACTGGGTGTTATATGCAAACAATGAATCATGGAACACTACAGCAAAACTAATGATGTAATGTATGGTGATTAACATAACATAATAAAATAAAATTAAAAAAAGAATTATAAAAACAAATTATTTCAAAAGAAGGCAAAAAAGAAAAAAAAGACATAAAAAGATGAGAATTGGCAAACTGATTAGTAACATTATTTTTAAAAATACAAATATATGAGCAATTACACTGGATGCAAATGGTCTAAATATTTCTATTAAATGAAAGTATTTTCAGACTAGATTAAGAAATAAAATCCAGGGCGCCTGGGTGTCTCAGTTGGTTAAGCGACTGCCTTCGGCTCAGGTCATGATCCCGGAGTCCTGGGATCAAGTCCCACATTGGGCTTCCCCTTCTCTGTGGGGAGCCTGCTTCTCCCTCTGCCTCTGCCTGCCACTCCCCCTGCTTGTGCTCACTCTGTCTCTCTCCCTCTATGTCAAATAAATAAATAAAATCTTAAAAAAAAAGAAATAAAATCCAAATATATATATATAGATAAAAGAAAATGGAAATTTTAAAAGAGCTTCTGTTGAAAAGGTGAAGGAAGATGTAACTTCTATGTCCTGCTAAAGAATTTGAATTCTATCCTTAAGACAATGGAAGACTATTGATGGACTATAAGCAGATCAGTACCATGCTTTTCTACAAAGACAGCAAAGCAAGGAAGAGCACTGAGGGATGACATTTAGCTGCCTTATTTTACTAAAGGTATGTCATTACACAAACCTCAAATGCCATTTTTACTAAAGAATGGTTATCTTTTAGTAGTTAGTAGGAAAGGTATCGGCATTTTTAAGAACATGAAATTCTTCACAATGATTCTTTAACCTTGCCCTTGGCTGAAGTTAACATCATTCCGGCCCAGAAACTCTCCTTATCAGGTATCTTTTATTCTTCATCCACGAACTTCTTCCCACCTCCTCTTGTCCAAACCATTTTTATTATTATCGTAAGACTCAGCTCCTAACATAAGCATTTTTCATTGCCTCCCCAATGATTGTCCTTTATTTGCTAGCTACTGGCACC
Source organism: Callorhinus ursinus (assembly GCF_003265705.2). Classification (NCBI taxonomy): domain Eukaryota; kingdom Metazoa; phylum Chordata; class Mammalia; order Carnivora; family Otariidae; genus Callorhinus; species Callorhinus ursinus. Next base: position 82,565,425 of record NW_027397066.1, read on the forward strand.
TTGAGCAGTTTTTAAGAGTAGTTGGCAACCCCATGAGAGATGATGGACTCTGAAAAACAAACTGAGGGTTCTAGAGGGGAGGGGGTGGGGGAATGGGTTAGCTGGTGATGGGTATTAAAGAGGGCATGTTCTGCATGGAGCACTGGGTGTTATGCACAAACAGTGAATCATGGAACACTACATCAAAAACTAATGATGTAATGTATGGTGATTAACATAACAATAAAAAATTTTAAAGAAAAAAAAAAAGAGTAGTTTGTAACCACTCAGTCTTATATGTTGGGTTCATTTTTGATCCTCCTAGCTTGGTTTGTGTGAACACAAACAGACAAAAGCTGGAAGTCAGTGAATCCAGCAGTGCTGTTCTCTAACACTGTCACTTGCCCAAGTCACTGTCCCTTTCTTGCTTTCACTTAGTTCTCTCATAGAAAAACAAGGGGATTGGTCTAGATAAGTTGTAACCCTGTAACTTGGAGCTTTAGGATTCACCCAGGGATACTTCAAGAGTCTCTAAAAAGATGTGGCCAAAGAAGCAGATCTCCCTTTTCACCTTTGATTTCAAATTAGGCAGCTATTCCTTTATCTATCTTATTTATTAGGTTTTTGTATGAGGGGGTTTTTGTTTTTTGTTTTTTGTTTTTTGTTTTCTTTTTGACAAACAGGTCAATCAACTAAAAAGAATTTGACAATAGCTGATCTACATAACTCCCTAAGGTCTATTTCAGCTCTCACATTTTATCTTCTCTTTTTCTTCTTTTTTATTTCCCTTACATACTTCATAATGCGTATATGTTGGCAGTCTGTATCAGAATGGTGGGTCAGAAATATAGAAAATGATGCAGTAAATGCCTTTTAAAGAAAAGAATGAATGAATGCATTAATTGGTTTGTTGATCTCATTATTCGTATTTACAGATAACCATTCAATTTAGCCACTCTTCAGTACAATGGAGACAGAATCTTGAAAACCAGATAAATACCCTCCCTCTCTCCCTCAGCCAGTTGAATTAACCGATTAAGCAACAATTATGGGGCACCTAATATTACCGAAGCTGTTTTATTAAGTCCTACTTATATCGAGACCTATAGAACCCTGTCCCTTGCCTCAAAGATGTTACAGTCTGCTAAGACAAAAACATGTAAATAGATTATTGGAATAAAAATTAGTAAGTACTATTATGGAATCATGATAAAAGTGCTCTGAGTGTTTAGAAAAAGGAGGTACTGACTCTGGCTGAGGTAGTGAGAAAGATTTCACAAAGAAGCTTGTGACGGAGTTCTGAAGAATGAAAAAGATTGTGCCGTGTGGAAGAAATCTCGAAATATGTTGCAGTAGGAAAGTATGTAGAAGGCACAGAGAGAAGAAAAACTGGGGAGTGCTGGGTAACAGAATTTGGCATGGCTGCACCCGTTGGTGACTGGACATCAAGGAAGAAAGGCTGCAAAGTCTTTTTTGCCTCAGATTATCAATGTTCTTTTATGTTATTAGAAAGCTTTAGAGCTTCATAATTTAGTAAATGGAGAGTTAACAGATTTAAAAAAAAAAAAAGATTTACTTATTCATTTGAGAAAGAGAGAGAGAGAGAATGTGGGGGAAGGGGCAGAGGGAGAGGGAGAATCTCCAGCACACTCTCTGCTTAACATGGAGCCTGATGCAGTGCTCCATCTCACGACCCTGAGATCACGACCTGAGCCAAAATCAAGAGCTGGACGCTTAACTGACTGAGCCACCCAGGTGCCGCAAGAGTTAACAGAGACTTCCAAAGAGTAATTTGGCAGGATAGATTTGTCTTTAAGAAAAAAATAACATGGATGTGGAATATGAAGAATGGACTGGAGTAAGGAGAGTCCAATGAGGAGGGAAGGAGTAAAAAGGCTATTGGAGTAGGTCAAAAAGAAGGTGAAGAGGGCCTGAGGGACAAAGAGAGTGGTCCGACTGGAGAGAAAACTTCAAATTGAGTTAAAAGGATATGGTGACTGGAAACAATCTAGTATTCTAACACCAAATGGGGCTGGGAGAACTGGACAGCCACTATCCTATATCATAAACGAAAATTAACTCAAAATAGACTAAAGACTTGAATGTAGACCTGAAACCATAAAACTTCTAGAGGAAAACATAGATGGCAAGCTGCTAGACATCAGTCTTGGTGATGAGTTTTTGGATTTGATGCCAAAAGAAAAGCAACAAAAGCAAAAATAAACAAGTGGGACGACATCAAACTAAAAGGCTTCTGCATCGCAAAAGAAGCCATCGTTAAAAAATAAATCTATGGATTGGGAAAAAAAAATTTGCAAATCATATATCTCATAAGGAGCTAATCAAAATATAAGAACTCATACAACTCAATGGCAAAATTTTTAAAAAATTCTAATTAAAAAATGGATAGAGGATCTGAATAAACATTTTCAAAGGAAGACATACAGATAGCCAAAAAGCACGTGAAAAGTTACTCAACATCACTAATCATTAGGGAAATGCAAATTAAAACCATAGTGAGATTATCACTTCACACCTGTTAGAATGGTTAGTATAAAAAAAAAAGATAAATGCTGGTGAAAATGTGGAGAAAAGTAAACACTTGTGTGCTGTTGGTGGGAATGTAAACTGGTACAGCACTGTGGAAAACACTATGGAATTTCCTCAAAAATTAAAAATAAAAAATACTACATGATCCAGCAATTCCACTTCTGGGTATTTATCTGAAATAAAAAAACAAAACACAAACTTGAAAAAATATATGCACTCCCATGTACACCGAACCATTTTTTACAATAGCCAAGAAATGGAAACAACCTACATGACCACTGCCGGAGGAATGGATAAAGAAAACCTTGTATAGGAGCACCTGGGTGGCTCAGCTGGTTGAGTGTCTGGCTCTTGGTTTCAGGTCAGGTCTTGATCTCAGGGTCGTGAGATTGAGCCCTGAGGAGGCCTCTGTGCTCAGCGCAAAGTCTGCTAGAGATTCCCTTTCTCCCTCTCCTTCCCCTCCTCCTCCCGTTCACACTTGCACCCACTCTCTCTAAAATAATTAAACAAAATCTTTAAAAAAATAAAGAAACTCTGATATATATAATTAATATATATTACAAAAAAAGAAAATCTGATATTATATATATATCAGAGTTTCTTTATTTTATAATATCTATAATAAAATGATATATAGTAAATATATATTATAAAATATAAATATATTATATATAATAATATAAAATATATTATGTATTATACTTTATAATATATGATTATATGATATATTTTATATATCATATATATATATATATATAATGGAATATTATTTGGCCAGAAAAAAAGAATGAAATCTTGCTATTTGCGACAACACGGATGGGCCCTGAGGGCCTTATACTAAATGAAATAAGTCAGATAGAAAAGGATCAATGTTGTATGACATTGCTTGTACGTGGAATCTAAAAAACAAGGCAAAACCAAAACGAAGCTTATAGATACAGAGAACAGTTTGGTGGTTGCCAGAGGCTGGGGATGGGGGTGGGGAAATTGGTTGAAGGGAGTGAAAAAATACAAACTTCCAGTTATAAAATAAATAGGTCCTGGAAATGGAATGTACAACATGGTGCCTAGCATTAATAACACTGTATTGTATATCTGAAAGTTGCTAAGAGAGTAGATCTTAAAAGTTCTCATTGCAAGAAAAAAAAAATCCCTAACTATGTATGGTGACAGATGTTAACTAGACTTCTTGTGGTGAACAGTTTTGCAATGTATACAAACATTGAATTATTATGTTATACATTTGAAACTAATACAGTGTTGTATTTCAATTATACCTCAATAAAAAAATAATGTAGTACTCTAGACTAGGACAACATGAGGGCTTATTTTCTGTTCCATCCCAATAAAGACGAAAAACATTTTTAAAAAACTTTCTTGGGATGCCTGCCTGGCTCAGTTGGTTAAGCGTCTGCCTTTGCTTCAGTTCATGATCCCGGGGTCCTGGGATCGAGTCCTGCATGGGGCTCCTTGCTCAGGGGGGGCCTGCTTCTCCCTCTGCCTGCCGCTCCCCCGCTTGTGCTTGCTCTCTCTCTCTCTGACAAATAAATAAAAACTTTAAAAGAAAGAAAGAAAGAAAATTCAGAAAAAAACAACTTTTTCTCACAAAATGACCAGCAACTGTTATCTCTCAAGTAAACATGTGGTTAATCCACTTGTGGAGGTTAATGGATGACTTACTTGAGGCCTGACAAGATCCTCCAGGAAAAGCCATAAAGGGCAATTCCCATTTAACCGTCCCCCTCAGATAGGATGTCACAGGCATTATTAACTTCCCCAGGGCTTTCCTATCCTAATGAGGAATTAACATGGGGGTCTGCAAGATCTATTTTTGTTCAGTCAAAACGCATGACAGTTAGCTATGGCAGGTTAGTCATCTTCATGTTGACTACAAGTAACAATATCAGAGTTGTGACTTGGCTAGGGGCATTGTCAGGACGGATTGTTTTCGGAGACAGCAGATGGTTTGGAAATCGTCTGCCATGACAGACCGAACTGACTAGAATTTCAATTCTCCATTCCTGGAGTGGCAATGAGAAGGGCACATACGGGAAATTAACTCTCCTGGTGTAACTGAAAATGACATCACACGGCATGGTCAGAGCACAAACTGATACTAAGAGGAAAGGATAAATGAGAGGCAAGTGGGAAGTTCCTAATTAACTTCAATATACTTCAAGTAAATTTCCCTAACTCAATATTATGGCACATAGGAGGAAAGTTGATTTATGCATTTCAGGGCTTGATTTTATAATTTCACTCTTGAAGAATGGGATAATCAAACAACAGAAGGAGTATATTAACTAGGGACCTGCATTACAGTGATTCAGAGTGAGGTATCAGGTCATTGAATCTAGTCGGTTTATTCAGAGCAGGATGCAAATAAGTGGACATCTTGAATGAGCTCCACCAAGTTAAAAGCCTCATGAAAATTTTGTAAATATGCCATGCACTTTAATGCAGTCTGAGAGTAGAAAGTAGTTTACAATGATTTCAGACTTCTATTTGGTCATTATTATTTATTATAGTTTTTAAAATGTTCCCCCTGACGTCTTTCCTGTGTAAATGAATATGTCCCAGGGACACTCCTGTAAATGAGATAAACTAACGTAAAATATTAAATAATTCATGTCTTTGGAAGCCACTGAGATTTTGCTCATGTTTTTCTAGAAACCAAACCAATGTTGTGATGCAGAAAAAAAGGCATCTGCATATGAAAATATCTTAAGCATTATCTGTCAAGCCTAAATGTGCTCAGTAAGAAAAAAGAGGAAAAGGGAACAAGTTAAAAGAATCCAGCAAGTACCATTTTATAATGGGAGAGATAACTAACAAGATTTTGATGTGGTATTGTTTTGTCTCATTTGGAGGTCATGTCACTGCCTTTGCCATTGTTTCTGTGGTTTGAAGTTAGACTGGTGTGAGATTAACAGATGAGGAGGTCCAGTGAGACACGTAGGGGAGACAGGGACAGAAAAGGCAGCACCGAGGAGCCGAAGGCAGTATGAAATGAATAAAGACTTGGGGCGCCTGGGTGGCTCAGTCAGGTACGTGTCCAATTCTTGACTCTTGATTTCAGGTCAGGTCATGATCTCAAGGTCGAGAGATCAAGCCCTGCAGTGGGCTCCACACTCAGCACTCAGCGGGGAGTTTGCTTGAGATTCCTTCCTTGTCTCTCCCTCTGTGCGCCACTCCCCTCCCCGGCCCCACTTAAGTGAGTGAACACCCTCTCTCTCAAAAAAAAAAAAAAAAAAAAAGAAAAGAAAAGAAATGAATAAAGACCTGGGATATTTGTATTCCAAAGCCTGCCTCTATCGGGATCTGATCTAATAATAGCAGCCTCACAGAACTGTTATAAAATTAATGGGAAAATAGTTATAAGCAGATGAAAGTGTCTGGTACAGAGAAGGCACATACAGTTTGGAGCCTACTTGACCATTCTGTTCCAGGAAAAGATCTCATACTGCCAGCTTCCCCTTCAAGGAAACTTCCAGATATCCCTTCAGTAGTAACAGGGAGACAATAAACCGATGGGATTGTGAGTTAATTTTGAGAACAAAGTTCTTGGTCTTAAATCCCAACCCTATCACTTACCAGTGGTGTGTTTGCTAGCTATTTTGGCCTCAACTTCTTCACCTATATATAAGATAGACATATACAATAAAGATAATATTATACATAATATAATAAGGATATATATAATGGTATTATACATAATAAGGACATATATATCTTTATTAATAAAGGTAAGGATATAATATATATAATAGAGATAATATTAGTGCTTACCTTATTGGAGGCTTGCAATGATTAAATAAAATTATCTGCATTAAGTACTTGGTACAATTCTAAGCACATGGCAAAGACTCTCTAAATGTTACCTTTGAGTATCCATTGATCCCCACATAACTATAACCATGAAAATGTTATCTATAATAAGAAACAACCATAGAGGATATTTTCCTCTCTAGCATAACACTTGCTATGAATATGAAACAAAACTAGAATTTTCAATTTAAATGTTTCCTAAATATGGTTTGTTCAAAAGGAATTCTTGCCCTTTTGGCAAATAAGTCTGAGCTATTTCAATCACTGTTCCAAAGGAAAGACTTAAAGCTATTCCACTTTCTAGTATTTTAAGGCATTGGAGAGTGATGACAGGTGATGAAGAATTAAAGGATAATCGGCTCTCAAAATAAGGAAACTACACATAGTTGAGTTTGCATTTGTGCAGCTTTTCTCCCGTGGGTACACTTCCGTCCGGTCCATATTACATGCGGTGGCAAAAACTCAAGCAGATATCATAGTCTTGTGGACTTGATGAGGCAGAGGACAGAATTTGGTAGCACCCGAGTGGCTAGAAAGTAAGTGGAGAAATGAGGAAGGGCTTACAATACCGTGTCGATTTTGCCCCAGTCTTGGGCCGAATCTCGAACTGCAAATATACAAGGGAGGCATCAAGAAACTACAACTGTAGCTCCAAGGCTGAGGGGAGCCAGCCAAGCTTTCAACCCTTATTTATAGCGTGGGATGCACAATTCAATTTTGTTGCAGTCAAAGTGAACTGCTTGCTAAAAATAAAAATCATTCTTCAGAGGAAGATATTAGCATATAAATCACCTTTAATGCATCATATACAGTATTCAGTATATAATTAAAAATCACAAGTTATGGGAGAAGAAACCAGAAAATTGTAGCTGGTAGTCCAAAAAAAATGGTCAGTAAAAACTGACCTTGACATGTTGGAATAAATAGATGAGGAGTTTAAAGTAACTAAAATGAGTTACCAATAAAATTTAACATAGGTTCAAAAATCCTTAAAAAAATATTAGCATACTTAATCCAGCAATATATAAAAAGGCAAATGTTTCATGACCATATAATTTCTATATCGGGAATGCAAAGATCAAACATTCAAAAAATCTATTAATATAATTATCTGCATTAGCTGAATAAAAGAAGTGAACCATGTAGTTAACTCATGTAGATCTAGAAAGATATAAAGAAAGCATTTGGCAAAATTCAACATCCATTCATGTTAAAATTCTTATTCAACTATGAATAAGAGGTGACTTCTTCAATGCAGTGAGGGCATTTACAAAGAAAAACACACAAAACAAATTTAAAAAATTCTACATACCAAATGATCAAAGACTAAAAACTTCCCCTTTGAGATGAGGAAAAAGAAACAGATATCTGCTCTCACCATTTCAATTCTAAATTTTTCCCGTAGATACAGCCACAGGAGCAGCCAAGGGAAAGAATGGAACCTGGAAAAAAAGCAGTGAAACTTCCTTATTCATAGGTGACATGATTGTTTGCATTTAGAATCTTCAAGAATCTACAAAGCAATGACTAGAACTACTCGGTGAAGTTTACAGAATACAAAATTGACACAAAATCCAATTTTATTTTTATATTCTAATAAGAAACAATGGAAAAAGGAAAATTAAAAAAATTACTCTCTTATAATCGCACCCAAAACTGGGACACCTAGGTGACTGACTCGGTTAAGGTCATGACCTTTAGCTCAGGTCATGATCTCAGGGTCCTGGGATCAACCACCACCACCACATCTAGTTCCGTGTTCAGTGCGGGGCGGTGGGGTGGGGGGAGGAGGAAGTCTGCTTCTCCCTCTCCCTCTTCTTCTCCCCACCCCCCTCTTTCTCAAATAAATAATCTTAATATATATATAATTGCACCAAAAACTAAAGTGAGAAAAAAATTAACAAAATATTAGAAGACCTCTGCACTAAAAGCTACAAAATACTGCTGAATGAAAGTAAAGAAGATCTAGATAAATAGAGAGATGCCAGATTCCTAGAGTAGAAGGCTCAGTACTGTTCAGTTTTTGTAAACAGAGCTATAACAGCAGTTTTTAGACTTTTTGTTTTAGAACTCTAAAACAGCTTCTTGTTATTGAGGATCTCAAAGGATTTTATTTTTTTTAGTTATATACATCAATATTTACAATATTATAAATTAAAACTGAAAAAATTCACTATAGTAATTTTATAATTTATTAAAAAATAACAGCAAATCCATTACATCATCATAAATAAGTTTTATTTTAAAAAAAACTACATTTTCCAATTCAGAACAAAATTATTAGATGGATGGCACCGTTTCATATTTCTTACAAATTGATCTGGCTTAATATAAGGCAGTAGATTCTCCTATATCTAAGACAGCAGGTTTTACATTTAATCTAGTGTGATAGGTTATTTTGTTTGAAGCATATGCAGAAATAATGGTCCCACACATATATATGTAGGGAGAGAAGGGAGAATTATTTAAATGGCCTTTTAAAATAACTGTGGATATTATTCTTTGATTCTATAGCAAACCTTGCTAAGAAAACAGAGGAAGGAATTACAGTGCATTCTGATGAAGGTTATAGTGAGGGAAACTATAGAACCATGTGGTTCTATAGAAAGAAGCACATGGCTAAGTCCACTAACGAGGACATGGATCTCATAGAAGACTCTGCAGGAAATGTTGGCTAAGCTGAGGGGTAAAGAAATGCGGGTTAATGTAGGTTAAAGAGTGTTCTAGGAAGGGAAAATGGTCCAGAAAGGACAGAGTAAGTTCACAGAATCAAAAAAGTGTGGCCCTGGTTTAGTGGTTACATAGAGCAATGAGACTGGGATGTCAAAGTGGCAAAATATGAACTTGAAGAGATAATTAAGAGCTTGAATATGAAGACTAGTAACCTTGGACTTTTCTATGAAGATAATGAAAATTGAATGAAGAACTGAAGCAGAAGAATGGCAGCTCATGAAAGCCGAAAGTTTAAGGAGGGATGGACTGGTTTAGTCATGTGGAATACAGTGAAGAGGTCCAATACTATCATCTTAAGTGCAAACACTGATTTTGTCCATGACAGTATTGTTTGTGACTTCACTGAGAAAAAGTGGAAGGTGAGGCTGCATTACAGGAATGAGTGGGGAGTGAAGATGGGGAGGCAAGGCTTGGCTTTCAGTAGACTTGTCTGGGAACAAAAAAGTAGGGCAATAATTAAAGGTGACAAGCAGTAACAATAGGCTGAAGGGAAGAAGTCAAGAAGCCATGAAACATCAAAACTATGGATCTGGGAAAGGACACAAGATGTGTCTTGCTTGTAGAAGGATGCCAGACCTGCTCTACTAAAGATAATGGGTGATTGTAGTTCATGCATTATTTTTAAAATTGTTTTACTAGGTTTTTAAAAAAGATTTTATTTATATTTTTTATTTTTTATTTTTTTTTAAAGATTTTATTTATTTTTTTGACAGAGAGAGACACAGCGAGAGAGACACAGCGAGAGAGGGAACACAAGCCAGGGGAGTGGGAGCGGGAGAAAAGGCTTCCCGCGGAGCAAGGCAGGACCCTGGGATCATGACCTGAGCTGCAGGCAGATGCTTAATGACTGATCCACCCAGGCGCCCCCGTTTTACTAGTTTTAAAAACATCTCTGAACTATGTTGTCATATTTTCCTCATTTTGTTTAGTCAACATTTATCTCCCAGAATATGAAAAAATAGACCACGGTTCAAATCCTAAATAAATCATTTTACAAGTCCAAATCAGTGGTGTCTGAATTACCGAGGTTTTATTTTATGTCAAAATTAGAAAGGATTACTTGACTATCAACTTATCTGAAGAATGAACTTGACTAAATTCAGAATGAGACTTACTAAGATACCCTCATCGGTCCCCCTGTAGTCTTTGTCTCATGCATGATGTATATACCTCTTTTTGTTTATTTCTTCTGTTTAGGGGGCTTGGGCTTCTCATACCTATGGATTTGTGATATATAAACTCAGTTGGTTACAAGCTCCAGAGTAGGGGTCTTTAGTATAGTTAAATGGATAAAAACACTTGGATCCAGTTTATCAAATAGAACCAAGAGGTTGTTGATACCATTAACTTGCCTGAAATTCATGTGAAATTTGGTCCATGATCCGATTCCCCACAATTTGGGGCTGTTGTAAAGATGTCTGTCATTTAGACATCTTCCTGCTATGACAGTCAGGACAAGAAGACAAGCTTACTGGCTGAATGATCCTTGATAACCATGTGTGGCTGATGAAAGCCACCTGGGTTTATCTGTTGGTAACTCAGGAGCCTGAGTATATCTAGAATTTATAGCAGTCATTTCTCTTCTGTGCTTCTCTGGTGTGAACAAATACATTTTTTCAGAAAGCTTGAAGCTGTAATAACTCAAGACATTGCTATAGAAACAAGGCAGGACCATCAATAAATCAGAGGTGAGGAAAAATGTCTCCAAATGTACAGTTACTGGTGAAAAACTGCCCAAATCTCATAAAATGCTATATATTTTGATCCAGGTGTATGTGTGAGTATATAATGAGACATTAACAATGGAAAACAATTGACTTAACAATTGAATTCAAACGATTCAAGTGTTAGAAAATTGCATTTGTTCTGTGTGTGGTTTTATTCGAAATGTGAATGGTAGCACAAGCACAATATTTATTTATCTAGAGTAAATCAGTGCTAACTTACCATGTATAATAGATTCTGTATTGAGGTCACTTGTTCTCGGCAACAAGTGATTGTTTGAGGTGGTACTGAAGGTACCTCAACAAATGAAGACCTACAGTACAAAAATATGCAGGAACCAAGTGGCTGTTACAGGAGTTTTCAAGATTTGATAAAAATGAGTCATGATGTGCATGGGTTAGTGGTTGTAAAACATTGTATTTGGTAGGTATTTAATTTGGGTGCCATTTCCATCCGTAATTATGTTTCAGACTACCTGCTTTAAAAGACTTTAATATACTTAAGACACATCTAAGATAAAAGCAAACAGAATTAAAGTGATAAAAAGGAAAGAAAATGTAATGTATACATCACACACAAAAATCAGCTCAACGTAGGCTAAAGACCTAAATGTAAGACCTGAAACAATAAAGCTCATAAAATAAAACATAGGCAGTAATCTCTTGGACATTGGCAATATTTTTCTGGTTCTGTCTCTCCAGGCAAGGGAAACAAAAGCAAAAATAAGCTATTGGGACTACATCAAACTAAAAAGCTTTTGCACCTCAAAGGAAACCATCAATGAAACAAAAAGACAACTTACTGAATGGAAGAAAATATTTGCCAATGATGAATCTGATAAGGGGTTAATATCCAAAAATATGAAAAACTCATATAACTTAACACCAAATAAACAAATAATCTAATTAAAAATAGACAGAGGACCTGCATAGACATTTCTCCAAAGAAGACATACAGATGGCCAACAGGGACATGAAAAGATGCTCAACATCACTAATCATCACGGAAATGCAAATCAAAACCTCAAAGAGGTGTCACCTTACATCAGCTAGAATCAAAAAGATAAGAAAAATCAAATGTTGGTGAGGACGTGGAGAAAGATGGAACTCTCATGCATTGTTGGTAGGAATGTAAATTGGTGCAGCCATCATACGACCCAGTAATTCCACTTTTGGGTTTTACCTGAAGAAATAAAAACACTAATTTGAGTAGATACATGAATGCCTATCCTTATTACAGCATTATTTACATAGCCAAGATATGGAAGAAACTCATGTGTCAATCAATAGGTTAATGGAAAAAGAAGATACACACACACACACACACACACACACACACACCCCACACACATATACACAATGGAATATTAGCCATAAAAAAGAATGAAATCTTGCCATTTACAACATGGATGAACCTAGAGGGTATTATGCTAAGTGAAATAAGTCAGAGAGAAAAAGACAAATACGATATAATTTCACTCATACGTGGAATCTAGAAAACCAAAACAAACAAGAAAAACCAGAAACGTACTTATAAATACTGAGAACAAACTGGTGGCTGCCAGAAGGGAAAGGGTTTGGTGGAAGAGGTGAAATAGGTGAAGGAGATTAAGAGGCACAAACTTTCAGTGATAAAATAAGTCATGGAGATGATAAGTACAACAAAGGGAATGTAGTCAATAATATTGTAATAGCTTTGCATGGTGACAGATGGTAACTACATTTATCATGGTGAGCATTTTGTAATGTACATAACATCATATATTGTACACCTGAAACTAATATAAGATTATATGTCAACTATACTTCAATAAAAAATATGTAAAGTAGTTTGAAACAGTATAAATAGTATAAAAATGAAAATAAAAGGGGGGAAAGATACAAGTAAACTAAGCACACCATCGCTTTACCTGGAATATCAAAAAATTAAAATATCATTTGAAATTTTCAAATCATATAAATCTTAAGAATTTGACTCTGATTGTCTACCTAGCTTAACTCTATTGGTTCTGCGGGGCAATAGAGTCGACTTGCAGATTGTTATGCAGGGCTTGATCTGTAGATAAGTACTGAAGAAAGAAGTAATAAAACAGGGAGGGTTTACAGATCAGAAATTGTGCAGTATGTCATTTATTTAATCTAATTTAGGCCTTGTTGGCCCTGGAATAACTGGCTTCCTAATCATATTCCTTCCACTATGCACTCTCTTTCTCTTATCAATCCCTCTCCCCCTCTCTCTCTCCCCATCACTTCCCCCTCTCATTTCTACACAAACCACTGAAGACTGACACTGTACATCAGTCAGGCTGAGGTCAGAATACTTCAAGCAAACAATAAGTGTTGGGAGGATATGAAGAAAAAGAAACCCTTGTGCACTGTTGGTGGGAGTGCAAGTTGGTGCAGCTGCTGTAGAAAACAGTATGGAGCTTCTCAAAAAGATAAAAATAGAACGATCCTATGATCCACTAATTGCACTAATGGGTGGTGACCCCAAAAATATAAAAAAAGAACTAATTCAAAGGGATACATACACCACTATGTTTATAGCAGCATTATTTACGGTAGCCAAATTATGGAAGCATCCCAAGTATTCATCAGTAAATGAGCGGACGAAGAAGATGTGGTGTGTATACACAATAAAATAATATTCAACCCTAAAAAAGAATGAAATCTTGCCATTTGCGAGGATATGGATAGAGCTAGAGAGTATATTGTTAAGTGAAATATAAGTCAGTCAGAGAAAGACAAATATCGTATGATTTTACTCATATGTGGAATTTAAGAAACCACACAAATGAGCAAAGGGAAAAGAAGCGAGACAGAGACAAAGCAAGAAGCAGGCTCTTAACCAAAGAGAACAAACAGATGGTTACCAGAGGGGAGAGAGAATCATCAGGGAAATGCAAATCAAAACCTCAAAGAGGTGTCACCTTACATCAGCTAGAATCAAAAAGATAAGAAAAGTCAAATGTTGGTGAGGATGTGGAGGAAAAAGGAACTCTCGTGCATTGTGGGGGGAATGGGTGAAATAGGCGATGGGGATTAAGGAGTGCACCTGTCAGTGATGAGCACCGGGTGATGCATGGAAGTGCTGAATCACTACATTGTACACCTGAAATGAATAGAATACTGTATATTAACTATACTGGCATTTAAAAAAATAATAAAAAATAGAAAATAAATTTAAAAAACACACACACACAAGAATGTATTTTGACTACTAAAAGAAGAGTATTTCACATGAAAATTTCACTTCAGCTGTATACGGTTGTCTAGGAAGATAATGCAATCTTCTAAGTGATGACAGCAGCAAAAATTGACAAATGGACAAAGAATGTATTGGAATGGTTCACAGAATCACAAAAAAGGGTAAAGAACCAGACTACAGAAGGACAGAAATCAGCTCTGGGGAGTTTCGACAGCAGGACCCAATAAACAGTCTTTTCAGATGCTTCCCTTGAGGGAAATGAGCTCTCTAACTTTTTGAAGTGTTTTTGATGTTCTGCTCAAAAGTAAAACTCCAAAAAACTGCATGGATCACATGCTATCTCAGCAGACCATATCCAGTAGGTAAAATGTAGTGGGCCCAAATAGAAGAAAATTAACCAGGAAAAGGTAGAATAAATGCTAAGTGACAAAGGCAGCAGCAAATGTCTGCTGGAAACGTCATGATTTTTGTGCCCACGCAGGTAGGTCGGAAGAAAGGGATGGGAATAACATATTCAGGTCCCAGGGATGCTAGGAAGCTAAGAAGAGAAGGGTTGAAGAAGGCACAAGAATTAGAGTGGTTTATGGGAGCCCTTCCTGCTCATCTCCACCTCCTGCTCACCATCTCTCTCCCAACTGCATCATCTCATGGAACTTATTCTGTATTCACATTCACTCCCGCTTGCTCATTCCTATCTCCTCCGCTAGGGCATGGCCATGCATGGCTCCTGCCCAGGGACCTACAATTTTCCAGTTGTTTCCCCCTTTCTGGCATTCTGAGACAACCCCTTTCAGAGAAAGTGCCTGAAGTTGCCCATCTTTCCCCCAGCACCGATTGAATTAGGAGTCGATGTCTATCGAAACCATCTCGGGTGCTCCTCTGTGATCCGTGTGCCCACTTTGCTAAAGCTCTTGTGCCTTGGAGCTTTTAGACTTTCAGTTCAAAGGGAGTTCTAAACTTATGAAAATACATTCAAGCTCCTTAAGTCGGGTCTGTTCCGAACAACCACTGGTGGTTGGGAAGATGCTTGCCAAACCCAGAAACTGTTTGCTACGGTGAGCGCTGTGAATTGTGCAAGACTGTTGAATCACAGATCTGTACTTCTGAAACAAATAATGCAACATATTTTAAGAAAAAAGAAAAAGAAGAAGATAACAGGAGAGGAAGAAAAGGGGAGTATGTCAGAGGGGGAGACGAACCATGAGAGATGATGGACTCTGAAAAACAAACTGAGGGTTCTAGAGGGGAGGGGGGGAGGGGGATGGGTTATCCTGGTGATGGGTATTAAAGAGGGCACGTTCTGCATGGAGTACTGGGTGTTATGAACAAACAATGAATCATGGAACACTGCACCAAAAACTAATGATGTAATATATGGTGATTAACATAACAATAAAAAAAATTTTAAAAAAGAAACTGTTTGGCCGTTCCAGTAAGCTGGCCACAGGGTTTTTTTGTTTTTGTTTTTGTTTTATAAGTTTCACAATTCTGTACAATTTCATTTTCTGATTTGAAATTGTAAAAATTTCACCTGCCTTCACTTTGGGGCAGTTTGGAAAGCCCTGGAAAAATTATAGGGAGTCCTCAAATCTTTCCTGGTTGGTTTTCATTTTTGCTATGGCACCATGTGGAATTAAGAAAAACAAAAAACAACAACAAAAAACAACAGAAAAACAAAACAACAAAGAACGATGAGGGCCGCTACAAGAGCCATCTGCTCATGAAGACTTTCGGCTACTCCTTCCCATACCTACTGCCAAGGGAGGTCCCCAAGACATTACAACTCCAGCTTCAGGGTTCCAAATCCCAGGCTTTACAATAGCTGCAAAACAGTAGCAGTGGAAACACAGTAAGAGACTTGTCATTTTTGTAGGTTTGAATATTTTTATATTCATAATAAGCTCATTTTGAGATAAACACGTGAAGCTGAAAGAGCCGTGGGGCATTTTAATCATTCTTAAGCAGGAAAAAAGATAACTATTTTTTGGCATGGAAACTTTCCACTTTTAGTAAGAGAAGAGTGTGAGAAGGCTGAGTACACTGTCAGCTTCCAGCAGGTTCAATTAATTGCTGAAACCCAACAAAAATAGCCTCACACGGTTCCCATTGTTCTGCAGCTGTTGGCTTCAGAATGCTTGCTGTCCCCTTCCTTGTGACTAATCATCATGGTTGCCCAGTTTCCTTCCTTGATTTCCCACCAGAAGTTGTGATGTTTCATAGGAAGAGAGGGCAATCCTCCCAGCATTTCTTTCCAGGCCTTTTGAACACATCCGTCCTGAAACACTCGTACTTTTCTTCAAATCCCTGAATTTCTTGACCTGCCTGTTTGTGAATAGGCATGCTTTAGCCATTTTATAAGGGGCCCTAAGTGGCTTCCTGTTTGAAAGAGGTCAAAAAGATGCGAGTCTTAAATGGAATGTGTGCACAAGTCTTTGGCCTAATGCTTTGGTTTGGTTTGGTTTTGAAAAATCTCACTTTGCTTCTCGCTGCTTTGTTGAAAAGAGTTTTAGGTTGCTAAAAGTATAACCTGCTTTCTGAGTTTAGCAATTACTGCAAGGGTTATATCATAATATAGAGTCTCATTTAGTTGAATGTCAAACTTCTAGCAACCTAACTCCTCAGAACACAGAACTGCACTTGAACAGAAACAGAAAGACCACTAACATAGTTGCAAAAACTCCACGTGCTAAAACCCAAACACTTTCCACATAGAGAAGTTTGAAAACTTGGAACACTGCCTGGCATGTTAAACACTACATAAGTGTTTGTGATGATCAACAGAACTTACTAGTTGTTCCTACATACGAATCTAGCAAACTTAGTTGTCATGTTTCTTCGGAGGAAAAAAAAGAAAAAGATTACTGACAGCATTTTCAAATGATGGCAAAAGAGAACACAGAACGAGAACGTTGTGAAAATCTGCATCTGACAGAAATGAGACAGAAAATTTACAAAAATTCTGATAATGAGACAGAAAATTTACAAAACCATAGTTGCAGTCGTTGGCCCACTTAACCTGCCAAAGGATCTGAAATACATTAGACCATCCTTTAGAGAGACGGCCCTGATGATGATAGTGACCCCCTTAAGTCATCAAGGAGAAATCGAATTAGATTTCATCTCTTCTAAGAGTGTAATGAAAGGTAATATTTAAAAAAATTAAAGTTTAAAAGGGGTGGACTGAAGCCCTAAACAGGATTGTCATCAAGTATGGTAGAGACTCTCCTTAAATAGGGAAGAAGTGATCTTAGTGCTTGCGGAGGCCTCGCTGAATACACCGATGGCTGTCAGAGTTGAAGATAACCCACTGCCTAGTCTAATGCTGTCCACGGGTATGGCTTAAAGACAGAGGTGAACTCCCCATCCCCTCTCTCCCCATGCTGGACCACGTCTGACTTCCTTTAGAAAACAGCTGTCTGGTTGTTCGGAAGCCTCCAGCCTGCCTTCCAAGAGAATGCGGCTCCTTTGCTCAGAATGAGTCACCACATCTATTTGCAACCCGCCTAATTGGTGTGTATGCTGGCATTGGCCCCCCGAAGTCAGCTGGGGCGGCACGGCTTGAATATATGATTCACTGTATCCTCTAGTTAAGTCTCTGGCCTGTTTGTGTTTGCTACAGGCTCGCTCCAGGTCACCACACATTTTTTCCTCCTCGGTCATCATCAAAACCACGAGCAGCCATGTAGCTCCTCACACTTAACCACATCCAGCTCTTTCCAGGCGTGTCCCTCCCTGGCAGGTATCTTTCTCCCCCCCCCCCCCCCAGCCATTCCCACCGCTATTTCCTCCAAGCTCAGCCTTTGTTAACTGGGGACGATTTGGTTCCCCCAGGGGATGTTTGGCAATGTCTCAAGATATTTTTGAATTGCCCTAACCTGGGGGAAGGTCCTACTGGGATGTAGTGGGTGGGGGCCACGGATGCTGCTGATGCCAGGCCGCCACAACAAAGCATTAGGCAGCCCCAACTGTCACTATTGCTACGGCTGGGAGACCCTCCACTCTCCCTGGTCCCCATTCTTCAAGTCTCAGTTCAAATCTCGCCTCCTCTGGAAACTTCCCTGCCCTGTACTTCTCACTCCAGGAGCCCGGTGAACTCTCCCTACTCTTTTTTCCTTTTAGTCCTCTGTATGTGTTCTTTCTTCCGCGCGAGCGTTTCCATGCTGTAGCAAACTGCCGTTGTGTTTATGTCCTTGTCCTCAGCTGACCGGTAGCTCCTGCTGAGCTGGGGACAGGGTCCACCTCATCCCTCTATGGCCAGCACTCACACTAGGGCCTCACTTCGTAGAAATTTTTTTTTTTTAATGTTGGAATCATTGAATGAAAAAGGAACAATCTTGCTTTAAGCTTTATGCCTTTGCTTTTCCGCTAATTATTTGGCAGCATTAGAGACATCTTGCTGATCCTCTCGAGAATGTTTAGATACAGAGTAAGTGGTTTTCGTCTTCTTACATTTCATTATGTCTGTGTCCTAGAGCTCTCAGAGTGATGGCATCTTTGATGATAAACGTTGGATGGTGATAATAGTACATTTGAAGCTAACAGCGAGCCCATCTTTCACTGCTAATGATCTACGGCATTGGAATTATTTTCTGCTTAAGACGAAAGTCACTGACGTCGGATTGCCTGTGTTCAAACCTGGGATTTGCCACCTATCACCTGTGTGACCTTGAGTAAATTACTGAAACTCTCTGTGCCTCAATTTTCTGTCTGAAAAATGGGGGTGAGCATAGTACAGAGTTCATAGATTTTTTTACAATGATTAACTGAGTCAATACTTGCAAAATACTTAGGAGAGTACCTGGCACCCAGTGAGTGCTATGGAAGTGTTTGTTAACGAGGCTGAAAGGACAACCTGGGGTCAACCCCCCATTGCTTGTCATGAATGCATCAAGCCAGGTAAACACAGCTCATTCTAGCATGTTATTCTATCGCATGCCTGATAAGAAAGGAATGGAACCATGTTGAAAGATAAGAGTACTCACAATTTGCCCGCTCTGTGTCCTAATCAGACCAAAATAACTCTCCAGAACTCATCGAACTTTTTGCAGGCAGGTGATGGAGTGTCGTATAATCCGGGCACAATATGAAAACCACTGATCATCTATGGTTGCCACTGCTGCTGCATTCTAATTTTTCTGCTTCAAACAGTGGCATTTTAATCATTCTGCCCATGGCAACTAATGTCCTTTAAATTAGCATTAAACATTCATTCTTTTGGTTTATCCTTCCTGAATCAAGCTAATTAGCTATCAGCTGAGAGCCCTTTAAATTATAACCTTAGTATGTTACATTTTCTAATTTATAATGCCTCATCGAGGCAAATTGAAAATCCAAAAAGAAGTAAATTAATTAATGCTAATTAAAGAGTACAGCACAGAACGGATGCCAGGTCAATCTTTGGAGCGAGCTTGGAAAGCCATTGTCAGGACTAAGTTGACCCTTTGCAGCATGTCGCTTTGGACAAAGGACTTGGCCATGGTAGCTTTGTAAAAAGGGGGGAAAGAAAGCTAGAGATAAGAGTATAAGCAAAAGAGAAGCAGCACTAAACAAGATAGCATATACTCTGGGGACTTGAAGTTTTATTTTTTATTTAAATTTATTTAGAAATAGCCACATGCAGCTATTATATTGGATATGTCGGGTCTAGCAGGTAAGACATCCTGCATGCTGCTTGTTTTTATTACTTGAAGATTTCCAGAAGTTGTTAGTCAATGTTTTTCTCATGCCATATCATTGTAGTTCTCTCTCTGCCTCTGTCTCTCTCTCTTTCTGTTTCTCTCTTGCTGGCTTGCTCACATACCCTACTCTGTTTTCTATTCCGTGTAATATTCATCAACTTAAACTGATTTTCCTCAGGGCTGTGGTGATCAACTTGGAGAGATGAAACAAATCAGAATTTCTGGAGTGAGGAAAACAGACACATAATAAATATGATAATTTTTAATAAGAAAATGAAAAAAATACATCTAAATTGTATGAAAGTAAAATGGAGGGGGAGTTTGGGGTACATAAATGGTTCTCAACAGAAATGTGTACTTGGTTCCTAAGGGGCAATATCAGAATCTAGGAAGGGGTAGGAGAGAGGCTATAGCACTTTTCTGTTGAACTAATTGGTGCATAGGTTTATGAACTTTAAGAAATACTACCTTTACTGAAGAACAGTTAAAACACATTTGTACTAAAGTGCTGAAAGTTCTTTTTACCATACAAGCCAGCATGCAGGTCACCATTATCTTAACAGACATCGGAAATTCACTGAGTGTCCCAGGGACAAACAGCTGTGTGGTTTGGGGCTCTCCACAGAATTGTTGACACAATTACTAGTTGTGTATATTGGACCATATAATTTGGATTTTACCTTAATATTCTTAAATGAAAACAAAAGCATTAGGAATATAGTTGTGAAAAATTTTATTCGTAGCTTAACAAACCACTGTGAATAAACAAAACACATTCAATGTACAATAATGGTAGGACTCATTATTTAGGACAAGTAATTCGGGTTTTTTTTTTAATTCGAATTTATAATTCAATAGGAGTATTTTATAAGTAAGGACTCATTTCATGAGTTTTGGCACATTTACTTCTTTTTTCAAGTTATTTTATGTTCATCAAAGATTCAGTCATTTTCTTTGTTGAACCATTAAATTATGTTTCCTTATTCATCCCATCTTTTTGTGCTTGACTTGAACAATACCAATATTGCCACCTATAGGTCAAAAAGATTTTTTGGTTTGTTTCTCAAGAGCACAATGTGGAAGAACTAAAAACCCTTGGAGAATGGATCATTCTGGATACTTGAGTTTGACAGCTTCTTAGCGATGCATGCTTTTACCCACCTTTTTCCTTTTCTTTTTCTTGTAATTTTGGATGGAAGAGTTTTTCAAAGATACTATAGAAGTCCCTGACTTCTCAGCTACTGCACCAACAATAACTAACAATTTTTGGTGACTAAGAAGGATCATCATCAGTATGAATTATTGAGCTAGCTTCTTTGGCCCTAGGCAACATCATCCCAGACTTGCGTCCTCTAAGTATTTCACTCATTAGACTCTTCAGTCACTTGTCCGAACTGTCCATTCACTTTTCATGGTATATATTCCTCTTTGGCAAGTTTTACTCTCTTTTATATGTTACTTTCAGTTTCTGTAATTAGAAACCAAACGACTACCCTAGTTAGAGTTGTTTGCAAAATAAAAGTAATTTGGAAGTAAGTTTGTGACTAACGAATCCATAAATGTTATTTTAGGGATTTTTGTGACCCAGATGAATTTTTGTAATCTGCTTCCTGTTGTACAGCTGTATTTCTAACAGATAAGAATTACTGAATAGAGTTCTAGAGAGGTGACTCATTAATGACTTATTATTTCTAAGATTTCTTCTACTATTTAACTTCACTTTTATATGTGATATATTTTTCACAGTTCATATGAAGTTTTCATATGTGATAATTCTTCACAGTTGAAATAAAGTGTCAACCTTTATTTTCTCCAGATTAGCAGAATGTAATATTCCGAGCAAGAGTTAATGAACTTTAATCAAATAGGTAGCACACAGAACATTATTTACTAACTTTTTTAACGCATTGCATTCGTACTTAAGTCATACCTTGATATCTGGTAGGCTTTTAAAAACAAAATCACTCCCAAGCTGTTAACTTAGATGTATCATATTCAGGTGGTTTGTGTAAAGCCTTGGACAATACTTCAGTGCTTCAGAAAAATCTGAAGTACACCTTATAGTCTATCTTCTACTCCAGACTTCAACATCCATCAATAACATTCTAGTTTATAACTTTTCTGGGAGTGTGGGGGAGGGGGGGAAGAGCTCCAGGTAGGCATCCATTATCCTTATTTGGAAAAGTTGTTTATTATCCCTCTCTAATCAAATAATTATTTTTTTTATAATTTTTAAATGAGTATCAGATAAGCCATTCATAAATAAAGAGAAATTGGATAAATTGGGGAAGGACTCAAAGTACACCATCTAGTTTATCTTGAGAAGGCCACTGGACAGTGTTTCTCCCACAGTTTAATGAATTTGAAAAATACCTCATATTAACCCCTTCTTAGATATTCATAATCCATTTTACAGTATTAAGTACTAACTATCTGCAAATAAAGAAATATATGCCATTTTGACCCAAATTTCCCAAATTTATTGAACCTTGGAATCCTTTCCTCTCAAAATACTTTTAATGTCTTAATGAACCACTATACCTGGGCACACATTCTGGTGGCCTCTGGGATGCTCACAGATATTTGCTTCTTCTCCCCTTCTTCCAAGCCATGATAGATCTGCACTTCTTTACATCATTGAAAGTTTAACGTCATCAAATCACCTGCGATTGTCCAGATAAATGTAGCTGTCATCACCTGTGTCCCTCCTGGGCGGAGCTTTAAGGGCCACTGTGCAATTTGCCACATTCCTCTTTTCTTTGCAAAAAGAAACTAAAAATATGTGTCAAGGCGGAGCCTGACTCAGCCTGGGTCAGGAAATGCTACATGTAAGAGGTGAAAAGCAAGCAAGAAATAACTCTTTGTTGGGTTTTCAGACTCTGAGATCTGAGGGTTATTGGTTACTGTGGCATAACTTAGTCCATGCTGAATGATACACTGAATTATGCAACAAAAAACTTAAAAGTATCAGTTTATAAGATTCTTAAGATGAATCAAAGCTCCAGAAACCAACTTTAATGGGTTCTGTAGCAGCTTTGCCTTCTTTAAAAATCTTAGACATCTCAATGAAGGAAACGTGGATACACTGAGAATGTGCACTTGGTACAATTATGATCAAGCCAGAGGACCTTAGTTCACGGTTGCACTGAAAACTCCGAAACTGTTACAGGCACACAAATATGGCAGACTTAGTATTTATCTACTGTCTTAGCTCACCTGCTCAGTAACATTTCTTTCTGTACACTGACCTCACCTCAGCATTTCAGATTTTTCTTGCTACTCTCATAGGATGAAAAGTTTCTACAATCTCAAGTCAGTTTATGAACATGATAAATTTAAGGTTGTTACTGTTTTTCCTGAAGGTAGTTCTCCCCATTTGCTTTCTGGACCTTAACGAAAAGACTAAATTAAAAAAAAAATTTGCTCCTGTCCCAAATTGGAGTTAGATTTCTCTGTTGAGTAAACTAGAAGTAAATGGACTTCTTCAGTTATAGGCAGAAGAAGGAACAATTGATGTTATGGATGAGGATATAAAACAGTTGCTCTTTCTTGCCAAGACCTAGATTTCTGACTAAAGAAAACTTCACATCAGTTTATACTTACGTTTGGCATTGACTTTTTCTAAAACCATAATAAGAGAAACCTCAATGTGAAATAATCTCTCAGTTATCAGAACTATATTTCTATGGATTTTCCAAGCCACCCTACTCCTTAGTCCCTGTGTTGTTTTTCTCCCTCTCAGGACCCCGGAAAAGCTGAACGAATGAAATAGCTTTGAACAAACTAAAAAGAATAAAAGCTTATTTTCTGCTAAGGTAATAAAGTGTTCCATTGATTTTGTCAGCTCTTCTGTAGAAACATTAATTTTTCAATCTACTAGAATCTGCTCATTCCTTCATTTAACAATCATTGAGTACTGAATGTCCACTATGGGATAGTTATTGGGCATAAAAAGACACAAATTTCACAAATTTGTTAAAACTTGGAATCCTTTCCTCTCAAAATGCTTTTTATTGTCCTATTGAACCACTATATCTGGGCACACATTCTGGTGGCCCCACATCTTTTCTGCTTTTGAAACATCAGAATCTTGAATTTCATTTCTTATGTAGTAGTCACTAACCGTGTGTCACTATTTAAATTAAATCAATTTGAAAAAAAGACTAGTTATTCAGTCACTCAACCTATCTGAAGTCTTCAGTAGACACGTGTAGCTACTGGCTACCATCTTGAACATTGCATCTGTAACAGTTTTATCATCACGCAAAGTTCTTTCGAACAAGGCAGACACAGAACACTAACAACATCACAGAAAGTTTTATTAGGTAGTATAGGCTCTAAATAATAAAGCTGACACATTTGTAAGGAATAATATTGTGATGACAGTCTTCAGTTAGGAGTACATAATGTCAGTGGTATATCATTTTGCTTGGGGAAATTAGAGGAATGCAAAGAAGATGAAGTAGAAGATGACCAGAAGGACAAAAGAGGGTTATTCTAGACAGAAATGTCAACAACTGCCAAGGCTCAGGTGTTTGCCATAATGAAAATCTTGAAACTAAGAGGAAACTTAGTATGTCTAGAATAGAGCATGGATACAAGGGGGTGGTATGAGATGAGGCTGTAAGCTTAATCAGGGGTCAGATTTTGGAAATTTTTGTGTGCATATTAAAAGTTATCAACATGAATCTTGAGGAAAGCTAAAAACATTTTAAGCAGAGGTGTAACATGGTCCTATACTTTTTAGAAATATAATTCAACATCTGCTAAAGATGTAGTAAACAGAGACAAACTTCTGATTCAAGTATGTGGGAATGATAGAAAAGAGAAGACAAACAAAACCAAGTGGAAATGTTGGATTTTAAAAGCATATGCATAGGGGCGCCTGGGTGGCTCAGATGGTTAAATGTCTGTCTTCAGCTAGGGTCATGATCCTGGGGTCCTGGGATCGAGTCCCATATCGGGCTCCCTGCTCAGGGGGGAGCCTGCCTCTCCCTCTGCCTCTGCCTCTCTCTCTCTCTGTCTCTCATGAATAAATAAATAAAATATATTTTTAAAAAAGCATATGCACAATTTTGTGGATTAAAATAGAAAAAAAAATAGGAAAAAAATTGTAGAGCATGGCTAAAGCCATTGGTCTGTGAGGCTTCATATTTAAAAGTGCTCTAAGTCAGATGAGGACCAGATATAGACTTACTACTTGAAGCCAAGACCAGTAAAAAAGTTAAGCCATTTCTTCCATTCATAAGTAGATTTGAAATATCCCTAATATCATGTAAGAAATAAACAGCCAGAACAAATGGAGAAATACTTTCAACTATCTGGAGGAAAATAACTATTAGCCTAGAATTATAAGCCCAATTATACTGTTATTTAAAAATCAAGACAATATGACTCAGCAATTGATCACTCAGCTCATGGGCAGATGAAGAACACAGCTAGCTGTGAGAATTAATGTGAATTACAGGACACACTGTTCATCAACACTTCAAACACACTTGTAGCCCTAAGTATTTTTTAGAGCTATGCCAAAACAAAACAAACAAACAAAATCAAGGAAAATAAAGATATTTTTAGGTATTAAAATAAATCAAGACATTTCACCACCCACAGTCCCTTGTTAAAAAGTTAATTAAGGGATGTACTTAAGCAAAATAAAGGTTGAACCCAGAGGGAAATCATGATATACAAGAAAGAATGCTGTCCACACAAATTTAAAAATAGGTTAGTAAGCTTAATTAACTACTAACTGGGAAAAAATAAAGTGTAAGAAAGCTGTAAAATCTATTTAATTAGCTGTAAAAATATCCAATATTTCATGTTAAAAAATAACATTAAGAACTTCTAGTTTGTAGTCCAGCACATAAGGAGCTTAGAAGTCATCACACCACCTAACAACAAATAAAAAACTGAACAAACTGAAAATCAGCAACTCTTCTTAGATCCACCAAAAAGTTGAAGTCACAGGGCAAACCACTGACCTTGAAACTGAAGAGACAGATAGACAAATGGAGAATTACAACTTATTGTTACCCATGAGCATCAACCCACACCAGAACCAGTGATGTGGTAGAAAAACCTTAATTGTATAATTGGGAATTCTACCAAATATTTAAAAAAGAAATTATACCAATTCTCTGTAATCTCTTCCAAAATATAGAAGAAGAGGGAATGTTTCCTAACTCCCAGGAGGCCAGCATGACCCTAGTACCAAAACCAAACAAAGACATTGTGAAGAAAGAAATCTACATCATTATTTCTCATGGACATAGATGCAAAAATCCTCAACAAAATGTTATCAAAACAAATCTAACAATATATAAAAGGAATTATACACAATGTACAAATGAGATTTATTTCAAGTATGCAACATTTAGAATATGGTTCAACACTTGAAAATCAATGACTGTAATCCAACACATCAGCAGACGAAAGAATAAAAATCCCATGATCATTTCAATACATGCAGAAAAAGCATTTGATAAAATCCAATGCCCACTCATGATAAAAATTTTCAGTAAACTAGGAATAGAGGGGGGACCTCTTCAATTTGATAAAGAAAAGCTTAAAATACCCCACAGCTAACATCATATTTAATGTTGAGGAACTAGAAGCTTTACTGCCAGTTCAGGTACAAGGCAAGGATGTCTTCTCTCACCACTCCTTTTCAATCACATATTGGATGTGCTAGCTAATGCAATAAAACAAGAAAAGGAAATTAAAAGTATACTGATGAGAAAGGAAGAAATAAAACCATCTTTGTTTCCAGATGACATGATCACTTTTGGAGTAAATCTCAAAACAAAAACCAAAAACCAAAAAACTCCTGGAAATGAATACATGATTACAGCATGGTTGCAGGATATAAGATTAATCTACAAAAATTAATCACCTTCCCATATGTGCCAGCAATTTGAAACTAAAAACACAATGACACTTACATTAGCTCTCAAAAAATAAAATACTCAGGTATAAATTTAACAAAATATATACAAGATCTATATGAGGGAAATACAAAACTCTGGTAAAAGAAATCAGAGAGGAACTAAACAAACAAATATATTCCATGTTCATGGATAGAAGGATCAATATTGTCAAAATCTTAGTTCTTCCCAACTTAATCTATAAATGCAGTGCAATTCTAATCAAAATCCCCACAAATTATTTTATAGATATTGACAAGCTAACTCTAGAGTTTATATGGAGAAGCAAAATATCCAGAATAACTGGCACAATATTAAAGAAAAAGAACAAAGTTGGAGTACTAACATTACCTGACTTCAAGACTTACTGTAAAGCTACAGTAATCAAGACAGTGTGGTATTGGCGAGAGAATAATCAAATAGATAAATAGAACAAAATAGAGAGCCTAGAAGCAGAGCCACACAAACATGGACAACTGATCATTAACAAAGGAGCAAAAGCAATATAATAGAGCGAAGACAGCCTTTTCAATAAATGCTGGTGAAACTATTAGACATCCACAGATAAAAAAAATGAATACAGGGGCACCTGGGTGGCTCAGTTAGTTAAACATCTGACTCTTGATTTCAGCTCAAGTCATGATCTCAGTGTCCTGGGATAGAACCCTGCACTGGGCTCTGCACTCAGCTGGGAGTCTGCTTCAGGATTCTCTCTCTCCCTCTGCCCCTCATCCTGCTCTTTCTCTCAGTCTCTCTCTCTCTCCCTCAAATAAATAAATAGAATTTTTTTTAAGATTTTATTTATTTATTTGATGGAGAGAGAGAGAGAGAGAGAGCACAAGTAGGCAGGCAGGCAGGCAGAGGCAGAGGGAGAAGCAGGCTCCCCGCTGAGCAGGGAGCCCGATGTGGGGCTCGATCCCAGGACCCTGGGATCATGACCTGAGCCGAAGGCAGACGCTTAACCGACTGAGCCACCCAGGCGCCCCAAATAAATAGAATTTTTAAAAAGAACGAATATAGACACAGACCTTACACCTTTCACAAAAATTGACTCAAAACGGATCATAGACCTAAATGTAAAATATAGCACTATAAAACTCCTAGAAGATAACATAGAAAAAAAGCAAGATAATATTAGGTTTGACAATGACTTTAGGTACATCAGTAAGGGCACAATCTCTGAAAGAAGTAACTGATAAGCTGGACTTCATTAAAATGAAAAAAAAAATTCTTCTCTGTGGTAGACACTGTCAAGAGAATGAACAGACAAGCCATTGAGTAGGAGGAAATATTTGGAAAAGACCTATCTGATAAAGGACTTGTATCCAAAAGACAAAAAGAACTCCTAAATCTCAACAATAGGAACACAAACACCTTCCCTAAAGAATTAGCCAGAGACCTTAACAAACACCAAAGAAGATATACAGATGACAAATAAATATACAAAAATATGCTCAACTTCATATGTCATTAGGAAGTTTCAAATTTAAACAATAATGAGATACCACTACAGGCCTATTATTAGAATGGCCCAAATCCAAAACACTGGCAACACCAAATGCTGACAAGGATATGGAGCAATAGGAGCTCATTCACTGCTGGTGTGAATGTGACATGGGCCAGCCACTTTAGAAGCTACTTCATAGACTATAGTAGTTAAGATAATGTGATCTTGGCATAGTGTTAGAGCAAGAAAACTGATAAAATACTATAGAAAAATCTGAATTAAACTCAAGTGAATAGGGAAATGTGGTATATGTAAAATAAACTATGAAATGAATAAGGGCTGGATAGGCTACTTTCTAAATGGTGCTAGGATAACTGATTGTCCATATGAAAAATATAAATAAGTACAATTAGATTGTTACACGATATACTGAAATTAATCCTAGTAAATACTAAACTAAATACTAAATACTAAAATTAACTCTTATACAGGTGCACAAAGAGGTATACACAGCAATGTCCATTACGAGATTATCTATAATAGTAAATGTCTTAAGACAATTTAAATGCCTACCATGATTGATAGATGTAATATATTCAGAGAATGATGTAGAAGGGATTTCTATATGCCCAATGTGCAAAGTAAACATTAATAGTCATAAGGAATAAGTAAATCTGTTTTTGGTAGCTAAAACGGAGATAGCAAATAACAAGATATTAATAGTAAATCAATAAAACCCTCAGACTTGCTGATCACATCTGCACTTGTGATATTTCAAATGTGCTCTTCCAAAGGCACCTGTCAACATGTGACAAAGAATAAAGCAAATGTCAGGTCAGCACCTCTGGATCTCTAGTATAAATGCTCTAGCTTAAAGCACGATTGCTAATTAAAGAGTTTAGTCCTTGCACCTCCTTTAAACCTTGACTTCATTGTTTCTTAAAGTTCCAACTTGTTATGTTCTTTGTGCCACAAAATGTCCTCTTTCTTAATACAATTAAGCATAGACAACACATCTCCTGTTTACTGAGTTACTGCCCTATAAGACTCTGTTGACCCTATTGTTGATTCTAATATTGGAATAAGGAAATGCACTCTTGGGGAATATAAAAGACTTTATTCCACTTATAGCCACTTCTTTGCGTGAGAGAGGACTTACATCATACAACTGACTTGGATTCATTCCTAAATTTAGACATAGATAACCTTTTATCCTTTGTGACTGAAAGAAAATAGCTTGTTTTCTTTCCATTGGGAATAAATCATCTTAAAAATATACCAAAGAACAGTAACTAGAATTTTTTTAAGGGGTACTTCATGGTTTCTTTTAATTTCTCTCCCTCTCTGCCTCTCTCTCTTATCTTGGTACTGCTGACCTTCTGTTATGGCTTTGTTAAATTAACATTTGTTAAGTGGAGCACAGGGTGCCAGATGGTGAGCCAGGGTTCAACAAAAGAACACAAGACAAGTTGAAATAATTGAAGTAGAGAAGTTTGTTACTCATAGGCCCTGAAGGAAGTACACTATATGTCACACAGAGAGGTCAAGGTTGAGTGCAGGGAGAGGCGGGACCTGAAGCACAAGCCTCAAAGGGGTCCTTTGGTGGAGTGCTTTGGGGTTCCCAGGCTAGGGACAGATTGCTCAATTTAAACCATAGGAATGAGGTTTGGGTAAGCCCTGCGGGGTCTTATCTAAGGTGCTGGGAGGCTGGGGAAACTGTTGAGCACAAGGGTAGTCGGGGGGAGTCATGTCAGGAACTTTCATTTGCCTGTGACTCTGCAGCTATTATCTAAGGCATGCACTCACATGAGGGACTAGTGTCAGTGTAAAGCCCCCGCAGCCTACTTGGCCAAACAAAATGGATGCTGAGGAAGCAATGCCATGAGTAGCTTTGCTAAACCCTTGACATTTTCAGATGTGAGAACAATCTAGGTGTGACACTTGCAATACTCTTGAGGACCTGAGGAGAGATTTGCTTCATTAGGCTAGACAGTTGGTCTTCTTTTTTCCCCTTAACAGTTTTATGTTCATCCTATCTAATTACTAAACTTCCTGTGAGCAGCATATTATTTCCCAGGGTATTCCATGGATATAAGAGAAATTATTGGTGCCCCCCAGTCTCAGACCCAGAGCTGATATCTCTATCCATAAGACATTGTGACCTAGCCACTGGTTGCTGAATTTGTTTGTTTGTTTGTTTTAGGTTCAGTGACATTCAACATAATGTACATAATGCCTTGGGGTGTAAAGTGCTTGCTACAAGTATCCTTATTCAGCTCTTCTGCCATTGGGTATCCTGGATCAATTGGGTCTTCAAGCTTGATCGATAAGAGATATAAGCCATACAACCAAGATGCAGAGAGGAAAGGGAGTTTTGATCCAACATCTGATCACGCCAAAGCTTTGCATGCAGTAAGAAGACATGTTTGGTCATATGTTGAGTATGGTTGTTTTCATAATTCTTCAGAAATAATGCAGGGCAGAATAGAGACAGGACCCTATTCCTGGGAGATGGGTCTGGTGAGAACAAAGCAGAAGGTGGGTTCTCTGCTTAATTATTTGGGTTTTAATGCAGCAGCTTTCCTGTCCTCCCAGTGCCTCTCAAACCTTTAGGCACCAGTGTACCCAAGACCCAAGAACAATGTGGCCAGATGGGGACTGGTTTCTACAAGGAGTTGTACTGCTTCTTTGTATCAAGGAAGTGCCTGACATCCTTACTTAGGGCAAATTAACATTAGCTATTGTAATGAATAACCCTAATCTCAGTGGCTTAACATTTGCAAAATAAATTTTTTAAAAGTTTATTACTTGTTCTTGACACAGTTCCACATAGGCCCAGCCCTCTCCTAAAAAGCTCTCCTTTAGAGAATGACTCAGAAAATAGCCTTCTTCCATTGTGTCTTTGGGTCATTTTAGAGTTCTTCTCTTCCAGTCATAAAAGAAGAGCGAAAGAAAGCATGAATCAAAATCATGCAAGTTGTTTGACAGGCCAGACTTGTAGGCAATATACATCACTTACATTCACATTGGATTGTCCAGAACACAGTCATATAGCCCCAACCTAACTACAGTGGAGGCTGAAAAATGTAGTCTACGTGTCCAGGAAGAGGAGTAGGATTGATAGTGAGCATCTAGCCAGCCTCTGACACACTATCTTCTGATGAAACCAGTAAGATTTTTTCCACCCCCATGCAGTAAAAGCTCCTGGTAAATTGACTGGAGGCCTCATTGTTTCTAGTCAGCAAAATCCAAAGTCTCAGCTAGGCTAAGTCTAAGATTAACTGTATCTAGCTGTCGCTTGAAGGTTTAGCATATCCAGAATTCTGAGACCAATCCTGTTTTCTCTAAAGTTCATTTTGGAAATCTAGGTCACTAAGTAAGTTATCAGCATGAAGTTCAGTGTTCTCTTGCTATAGATGTGATCCCGTGCCTGTTAAAAATTGTGAAACCTAGCATCCTAGGTTGCTACCTATTGACTTTGGGCAAGTTATCTCATTTTCCTTTTTCCTTAAAATTGGAGTAATATACTGAACACCCTGGGTGTTTGTGAGAAATAAGTTTGAAAAGCTGTGAAAAGCACCTAGCACAAGGCCTAGTTCCTGGGCCACTGTTACTATCATCGGCATTTACCAACGTTGGATTGTATAATAATTGGGTCCTGGTCCTATTTCCCCAGAATCTGAATGACTGTTGATACTGATCTTTGGATATGTCCATGGAAAGGCACTCTCTAGCATTGGGAGAGGGTGTGTGTGTGTGTGTGTGTGTGTGTGTGTGTGTGTGTGTGTGGAGGGGGTAGTTCAGAGAGTGAGCCCATAAGAGAAACTGTGAGTGTATAGAGCACCCCCTCCCAATTTTGGCTGCCTAAGCCAAAAGCCAATAGACAAGAGTGAGTCAAGAGAAGATAACTCAGTGCCAAGTCCAGAATTTAGTTAGACTCCAGTATTCAAAGAATCACCATTGAGCTTGGGTGGGCCAGGATTAAGTGGAATCAGAAGAAAGGCAATTTGTGACAAAGTTGAGTCTAATACCCAAACAGGCACCATGACCCTGTCCCAGTAATGTGAGGGGGTAGAACAAAAGAAGGGAGAAGAATGGCCGGTAGGAGGAACAACAACAACAGAAATAAAACACCTGGACATATTGGAAATGGTGTTGCTAAAGTTGCCTTTTATTCATATTTGATGTGCTGCACTGTACTTCTGAAAATCTCTGCTTTAGTCTATTGTTCCATTTCTCTTCAAATGAAGCCTTGACTTGTTCTGATCAGTAATCTTGTCTCTCCACCTTAGTTAAGGTCTGAGACTATTTTCTTCTAAAACTGCCGCATCTCTCTCATGTCCAATAGCTTGCGAGCCTTGATTTGTCATTCTAGATCTGCCACCTCTGGTTCCAATCACCCACTGGCTCACCTATTTGATTATGTACCAAAATTTATTTTTTTATATCTATTTTTTGATCCTTGAAAATTCTATTGGCTTCTCAGATCCTAGACTTTAAAGGTACAGCTAGTCCTACTACAATTCCTACCTCTGCTCATGATTGGGAAATCCTAACTCTAAGGAAAACACATCATACTAAATTAAAATTATGTCCAGAACTCAATCAACCAATAGGAAGAGTTTTTCTTTATTGAAGTTTATTAAAATTTTTTTTAATTGGGATTGAAGTTTCTTTTAAATTCTCTGACATTTCCAAAAATAAATACTGGCATTTCCTTACACAACAAGTCTTCACACTAAACACTTGTTTTCATAGTTGAATCATTTTCAAACCAGTTCTGGGTTCTCTGTGTAACCATTTACTATGTTCATTGCTTGTATCCCAAGCAAAAACCTCTTTCTTTCTTTAGGCAGCCTGGTGATATGCTGTTTGAAAGGAAATATTGCTATTTGGAGCATTATGAGCAACTATGCCTGGTTTTAAAGGGCTCCCTCTATACATTTCCAACATGACACATAGAAAAATATGTTTGCTCCTTGTCTCCAAGGTAAGAACAAGGTTTATTTCCTTTGGGGGGTATAGGAACAAGGAAAGGGACTATGATCAGCAAGTTTCTTCTTTGAGTAATAATTTCTTAATCAAGATTTCTAATCCTATTTCCTCTTTGAAATTTCATTAAATATTTTAATCTACCTAATTACAAAGTAGACAAACTGCTTTGGTAAAAGATATGCCTCTGCATATAACATAACTTGTGTTTTCCCTTCACATCACTGCTTATAAGATTTGAATCTCCCCTCTTGTTATGGTTTAATGCTCTAACATTAGAGTAAACTGAATTTTCAGGATGATGAATAGAGATGAGGCCAAAAATATATTCCCAGTTGACTTTAGATTACACTGAAATCTAAAGTCCCCCATAAAGAATAGTGAAATTTGGAAAAGAGCTTGAGTTTTTGCATTTCTTTATTAATGATTATAGTTAATAACAAATAATTTTCCTTGGCTCAAATTTTTCAATATGATTTTACTGTTGAAAGGCACACAATGCATTTATTTTTAAATCATAATTTGTAATTTAGGAATTGAAGATGTGGAATCTAAGATGACAATGAATTAACATTTGTTCTGGACTTCTGTATAGAGTTACTCTTCTTTAAAAGCAAAGAATAAAATATTTAATTTTATATTAAAGCTAAGTTTCCAGCTTACTTTCCTAATGGAGAAAAGCACCATGCATTCACTTCAATTTCAATCAATATAAATTTTCCTTTAAAAAAATTAGCACAACTGTACTTATGCATACATATATTAGTGATAGAAATATAAATTATCATTATAAAGAGAGTAATTTGGCATCATCAATCAAAATTTAAAATTCCCACTTCCTTTGAACCTGCAACTTTACTTTTAGGAATTTTATCTAAAGTATACTGGCTCATGGATTAACTGATGGACATAACAGAATTTTCGTGGCAACAGAGCTTACAATAGCAAAAGCTGGACAAAACTTAATGCCTATTGATAGGAGACTGGCTAAATAAATTCTGTTAAATACATATAATAGAATAAAATATGCTGTAAAATCTAATATATTCATTCATGAAACAAATTTAAATGTTTATTGTATGTCTACTATATGCCAGGCATTGTACGAGGCATTGGAAATTCATGCAGTAAATAAAATTATTGAAAATATTTACTTTCACATAGTTAAGATTCTAGTTTGGCATCAGAAACAATAAACAAAAAAATGATGGCAATTAGTTCTATTTTTTTAAAGGAAGTAAGAGGGATAAGGAGTGTGGGGTACTGAACAATAGTTAAAATGAAAAGAGATCTTCAGTACTAATATGGAATAATTTCTAAATTACATTGTTGAATGAAAAAAGAAAAGTACCTAACAGTGTGTAAAACACACATACAAACGCAACTATTTGCTTATATAAAATAACTCTGAAAAATAACAAGAAGCTGGTAACATTAGTTATCTCCACAAAGAAATTTTGGGTGAACAGGGGCAGAAGTATAAATTTCATTTTATACTTCTAAGATTTTATACCACATAAACACACTTATTTTAAACATTAAATAAAGAGTTAATACAAAAAATAAGATTGAATTTCCATATACCCCTGAAATCCTTTCTTTAAAGATTTTACTTATTTATTTATTTATTTATTTATTTATTTTTTTATTTATAGAGCAGGGAGGGGACTGTGGGGGAAGGAGAGAGAGAATCTCAAGCAGACTCAGCACTGAGCACAGAGCCAGATGTGGGCTCTATCTCATGACCCGGAGATCACGGCCTGAGCCAAAATCAAGAATTGGACACTTAAACAACTGAGCCACCCAGGTGCCCCTATCCCTGAAATCCTAATATCAGAAGTCATTTTATATCCTTGAGAAGTATGAATGGTTTGCAGTTTTGGTAAAGTATTTCTGACTAAAAATACTTTAATAATGTAAAGAGAATTCTCACACTTTTTCCGAAAGTCTGTTCTCCAGAATGACATTATCTGATCATACCCCTGTTTCAAAATGAAGATGAATGAGGTTAAAAAGAAAAGAAAACGATGAAGGATGTGGGATCTTTTATCCCACAAACCTTAGCTTAACACCCAAGGTGACTCAGGTCAGCACTGTCATTGGCACTTTGAAGATATATTCAGTATTTTAATGGCTCCAGCCCACTTGTATGATTCATTTGAGCATTTGTGGAATTGATGCATAAGATC
Organism: Callorhinus ursinus; assembly: GCF_003265705.2. NCBI lineage: Eukaryota > Metazoa > Chordata > Mammalia > Carnivora > Otariidae > Callorhinus > Callorhinus ursinus. The sequence goes on from NW_027397066.1 coordinate 82,600,676, forward strand.
AAAATTAATCTTTAAGGGCCACGATAAGACAGATGCTTCTTACAGACTGAACCTCAGGGAATCTTCAGTTCCCTCAACATTCCCACAGTGACGACAGGCTGGGAAAAGTGGGACTCCTAAGGCTTGAGAAGATGTTTCCCCTAAAATGAAACAATATTAGTATTTTTTTCTGTTTCTTTCTCTTTTCTTCTGAGAGTAATGTTCTCCTCTTTTATCGTGTCCCTGCTATTATTCCCTTTGCAGTCTTCCAAGGCTCTAATCTGCAATAGAATCCTGGGCACAATAAGACCAATGCATGAAATTCTGCTGTGCTTCACCAGTGCGATATCAGCTATCTTTTTTCTTAGCCAATGAATATTCCACTGCTTTCCTCAATTCTTAGCAGATTCACTTGCTGATGTTCCAGCAAGTGCCCCTCCACATTCTCAGACACAGGGAAGTATAGCTAACTAGTAACTAACTGAGATTTGTTTAAGCTTTTCAGCTTCTGAAGCTTCATATATGACTTTTTCTCAGGGGTCTGTTTTTGATTGTACAAACAGTATCAATCACAAAATGAAAATTAGAAGGAACTTAAACATTCAGTGCAAGGGGAGGCCAGTTCTGCATGTAAGAAGCTTAGAAGTTGCCCCTTCATCCTAACAACAAGTAAAAAGCTGAACAGAACAACTCTTCTTGGATCTACAAGAGGAGGGAGGCCACAGGGCAAACTGCTGCCCACAAGACTGGAGGGACAAACAGATGACTATAGGGAGGCATAGCTTACTATCCCAGAGACTCACCAGTGGAAAATGCCATAGGAACCAGTGTCAGGTATGCCATGTCTAGGTATCAAGAAAAAAATTACAAGACATACCAAAGTGAAAAGAACACAACTTGAAGAGTTAGAGCAGGCATCAGATCCAGACTTAGCAAGGATGTTGGTATTATCAAGCTGCTAATTTAAAACAATTAAGTTAACATTTTAAGGAATAAAGTAAAAAAGCATGCAAGAATAGACAGGTAATGTAAACAGAGAGATGGAAATCCTAAGAAAGAACCAAAAACAAAGGCTAGAGTTGAAACACACACACACACACACACACACACACACACACACACACACACACACAGTAAAGGAAATAAAGAATACTTGGAAACATTTATTAGTTAAATTGGACATGGCTGAAGAAAGAATCTCTGAGCTACAGGATATATTAACAGAATTCCTTAAAACCAAAAAGTGATGAGAAAATGACTGAAAAAAAATAGAATAGAATATCCAATAATAGTGGATAACTACAAAAGGTGTAACATATGTATAATGAGAACACCAGAAAAAGAAGTAAGAGAGAAAGGAAAAGAAATATTTGAAACAATAATGACTGAAAATTTTCCTAAATTAATGTCAGACACCAAATCATAGATTAAGGAAGCTCAAAGAATACCAAGCAGGATAAATGGGGGGAAAATTACATCCAGGCATATCATTTTCAAACTTCAGAAAAATCAAAGGTAAAGAAAAAAAATACTGAAAAAAGTCAGAGGAAACCTTTCCTAAAGAGCAACAAAGATCAGAATTCCATCTGACTTCTCAGGAACCAGGCAAGCAAGAGAATGAAGTAAAATATTTGAAGTGTTGGCAGAAAACAAAACAAAACAAAACAAAAACACCCCAACCTGGAATTCTATACCCTGAAAAATTATCCTTCAAAAGTGATGGAGAAAAAAAGACTTTCTCAAACAAACAAAACTTGAGGGAATTTGTTGCCAGTAGACCAGCCTTCTAAGAAATGTTAAAAGTTCTTTTGAGAGAAAGAAAATAATATAAGTCAGAAATTTGGATTTACAAAGAGTAATGAAGAGCATCAAGGAGTAAGTGAAGGTAGGATAAGAACTTTTCTTATTCTTATTTGACATAGCACATAACAGGTTGTGCAAAATAATAGCACCAGCAGTTAGATTATGTATGCTTATGTATATATCACATATACATATGCTTATGAATGCTTATATATAAGTGAAAATGACAGCAATCATACAAGGGATGGGTGGGAGAAATTAGAATGATTTTGCTATTAAAAGGTACTCACACTACCAGTGAAGTAGCATAGGATTATTTGAAAGGGGACTTGGATTAGCTGTAAATGTATATTGCAAACTCAAGGGCAACCACTTAAAGTGAAAAAAAGGAAGAAAAGAAAAGAAATATAATGGATATGCTAAGAAAGGAGAAAAAATGAAATCATATAAAATGCTCAGTTGAAACCACAAAAGGTAGTGCAAGACAAATAAACTGAGGTCTAGAGAAGGAGCATAATGGTTTGCTCAGAAATTTAAAGTAATATGCTGAGCCAGGACTGGAAAAAAATGTCACCTCTAGTTCATTCACTCTTTCAGACATAAACAAAAAAATAGCCTCACTATGCATCCAGAAGCAGTGCTATTACATTTTCTCTTAGGAAACTTAAGGTCTCTGGCTAATTCTTTTGATCTTACATATCTATGAATTACCCAATTTCACCAAGTTGGTCATTGATGCTTCTGTGGATTAATATAGCCAACAATATATTGGGATTTTTATAATCAAAAACATCTACCACCATTTCCCGTGGTTCTAGTTGGAGAAATGTTAGCTTCATTTATGCTTTCCCAGACATCAGCCATGATTCGCAGTCTTTGCTGGAGGATGGGGAGGAAACACCATAATTATTTTATCTTAAAATTAGCATGGCATCCAAGATGTATTAAATCTTCACATGCGTGTGAACAGTTTTTTACCTCAATGATATTGGAAAATTGTCTTGGGTCAACTTCCCCAGAAGAAGACAATTAGAAGAGGATTCAATACAGAAAGGCTCCCAAGAGAAACCTGTGAAAAAGGAGGTAAGGAGAAGCAAGACAGAAGACAAGCGAGGGCACAACTTCAGGCAAAATCCCAAACTCAGTCTCATCCTGTAGGAGAGCTCTGGAATCTAAATTCTACCCCAGTGTTTATCCCAACATGAGGCAAGTTTGCTGAGCTTTCAAAACCTGTGCCAGTCTGTCCTTGGTGAGGGCCATCCTTGAGGACACGCGAAACCTTAGGGAGGGATGCTGGCTGGCTCTGCATGCAGTCACCATGGCAACAGTAGCCCAAGGCAGTCCTCCAAAGAGAATCCAAGTGCTGGCCTCCAGGGGCCAAGCATACTGAAGCCAGGGAATAGGCACACAGAACAGTCAGAGGGATCTGAGGGGATCTGCTGAGTACTGACAACGTCTGCTCACATGTTATTGCATTATCTGTCCCAAATAGAAAAGACAAAAATATGATTAATCACTAACACATATTATCAAAAGCCAGGTATTTCTTTAGCAAAAAAAAAAAAAAACCTTAAAACAGAGACCGATGATATGTGTTTTCTATTTAGGACAAAGGCCCAATATCACCACATACGTATTTTTTTTTCTAGAATACATGCATATATTTCTAGAATTATATATGATTTTTAAAAGGATTTTGCATAAGTGAAACATTACTCTTCTTCACAGTCATATTATTTCATATCCCCCTCCCCAAATTTTCTTTACGGATTCATTTCTCTTCCTTTAAATCCAGTCAGTTCATTCAGGGTCCTGATGACTTTAGTAGAATACTATGGCATTCTAATTTTTCATACATTCCAATATATGAAAACTAACCAAAGAAGATAACCAGTTTTTTTCCATTATCAGGCAAGGAGAGTCAAGGTTTACTTAACATCTGTCTCTTCTTTGGCATATACTTAAAATGTTTTGTTGGAAAAAAATAAAGTAAAATGGCAAGATTGGGACAGAATCCTCTCCTATCTTCAGACATTGGAAAATAAATCAAAGAGTGAGAGAGATTCTCACTTAACTACTCTATCCCCAAAATTTTGCCCTTTTAATTCTTCCTCCATTATAGCTCAGAATTATCAGTAATGAGAACAGAATAAATTTAAGGGGAAAAGATTACTCATGACGCAAGTTGGAGTAGTTATACCTAATTTAGAGTTTCAAACCCTCAGAGTATGTAAATAAATATAAAAAGCATAAGTCATGTGAAAATCACGCATTTATGTGGGGCATGGACACATGGATTAAATAAAAAGATGTTTATTTTGTCTAAACTAAAAATCATATCAACCCAATATGACAATACTCATCATATGCTCATCAGAAGCTCTGTTGGCAGTTACATCAGCTTGACTAAAAGATCAAAATATGCAAACAAATAGTTACTTAAGGAGTTCAATTATTTTGTTGAACTGATTGTCTCAAAACATAAGCCTCATGAGTGAAGAACAATAGCAGGTACTCCTCCTTGTTGAGAAGATTGAGAACACCTTTCCTCTTCTCTTACCCATCTCTAGGGTGATTCGGGTATCTGGGACTGATTATCAGTTTGTCAAGAATACTGGTTGCTGGATAAAAGTGCAAGCAAAGTCTCCTGTAGCCTTATTCCAGCGCTAGATGTTTAACATCTTAATACTCTGAGCTCTGGCATACTGTTTCACAGCTTGTGTCTCATACGTCAGTGCCAGGCTGCAGGGGTGAGTGGGGGCTGAAATCCGCCCAGGCTCAAGGAGCCAAGCTGTGGCTTGCAGGCTCTACCTACACTGAGGGGGTGTCTTTTCTTAATAAACAAATGGCACCACAGAGGTTAGTGGCAAGGCTGTTTAGCTTATTAAAGTAAACATATCTGACCAGATATTTTTCTCTTTGGATCTGAAAGGTTACCCGTCAGCCTAAAAACACTCAACAACCTAGATATCAAATTATGAACAATTAGTTATGTAATATCCAAAATATTCCAAACTTGGTCTCAAGCTGCCAAGGGAAAATTGTGTAGCTTGACACACACAGATATGCTTATGTAGAGATGAAAATATACTTAGCTAGAGAATTGGTTCACATACAGGAAAATATATACTCTTCTTATATGGGTCACCTAATTGATCTGAACAGCCATGTTCCACAATAAGGCATTTTGTCATTTAAATGGGAATACTCTCAGGGTCAGAGAAAAGATAGACTCTGTAGATTCTGTGATTTTCTTAAATACCCTCTTAGAAACACCACTAGGATGTACCATTTGGATTTTATGACCCAAATAAAATTATCCCTTTAGGTCCCCAAATTAACCTAACTCTTTCCCCTAGTATTTATGACTAGTGTTTTGTATTCATTAAATTCAAATGCCATAATGTATTTTTAATAAATAGCTATAAATAATCCAATTCTAAAAATATCCAGGCTATCTCTCTGTGTCCTCAGGGAGCTTATAGAGCTTCTCTTGTTATAAAATATAGACAAGACAAGGCTGCCAAGTATTTACCTTTTTATGTTCCATTTTCTCATTTATTTCCATTGCTTCATTTACTAGATACTGTCTCAAAACTCAAAAATGTAATACTTAGTAAAAATTTCCCCATTTTGTTATCCAAAACTTGATTTTTCTTCTTTCATGAAAAAAAAAAAAAGCAGTTTTAGTCCACTGATTTTTATGCTTTCTACTAATGGAGGATTCTCAAAGGTTTAACTCTTTCCTGTCTGACCACTGTCCTTACCCTCATCCAAATACCGGTCAGTCCTTCAGTCTCCAATGTCTCTCTCTCTCTCTCCTCCCCATAGCCCTGCTAAACACACAGACATGCACGCACGCACTTGCACATGCACACAAAGGAGCCAGAGAGGAAATCTACTCCTCTGTTTGCTCTTGCAAAGACAGGACTCAGGTAAATAGAAGTATTTGTTACTAGAGGAAAACTTAGGCAGAGAATAGGATGATGTTACGGAGAATAATCTAGAACCACGTGGAATTTGAAAAGAAGGTATTATATACTCTGTGCCTTGCACTGGGCTGCCTCCCACAGTAGAGATGAAAATAATATAGTCACATGCCTAGATATCCTGTGGATTGCTTTCTACTAGGGGAAATAATGTAATAACATCAAAATTATTAGAGAATATTTTAGTACTAAGTAAAGGTCCAAACAGAATTCAGAGATTCAGTGGTTTGCAGTTGTCAGGAAAGTTTTTATGAATGTGAAGGGGCTTGATTGAGTCTTTAAAGGAGTAAGATTAAGATGAGTGGAAGAATTCAGAAAGCCATTCCCGGGAAAGGATGCAGCAGAAGCAATGTCTAGGGGAGAGAAGTTGAACAGAACATGTTGGGCAAGGACAGGGAGATGGAAGGAGGAGGCTCAACCAATAGAAACAGAGAGCACCTTCTAGAATATAAGGTCGCACTCTTTCACATAGGGGATACCACACTCCATGATTGCCTACTTATCCATCTCAGAGTTGGAATTAGAATATTCTTATTTAAAACTACAGATTGACTTTTTCCCCCCAATTGTTCTTTGATTGAATGGCCCACCTCCAGGATAGTCTGCTCTTGACAATTGCTCAGAGAGGCAGATAGAAGACAAAAAAAAATCTAAATAATTCAGTCTTCATTTCAAAAGAGAATTTTCAAAATGCAGAAGTTGTTTTAAAAAAAATACCCAAAGGAATCATTCTTCTCACTTTACTCAAAGGACAAGGGCCATCCTGCGTGAGAGAAGGAGAAAGTGTATGTCGCATACTAACAATGGAGGCCACAAATACCACCACTTCTCCTGAGTCAGACGTCCCAAGCCTGTATCCTATAGAGCATGAGGCAAGTCATGAGATTCATGTACAGTAAGCTGGATGCCTCTCATACCTAGGGAGAACCAGAGATCGAGTCAATTGCAGAGTTTCCAAGGTGAACCTCAATAAAGTTTATTAAAAGTAGAGCTCCACCCTTCATTCTCGGAGAGTACAAGTTCCCTTTCTGTCTCCATACCTCAGTCCCTCCACCCCCTCCAAAAGTGTACAACAAAGAAGTTATTCCTGTTGTGTATACTTTTCTGGAGCTGATCAAGGGACAAGGTGACATTTGCTCTGTATTCGTCTTTAGGTTATTGACAACGACCTCTCTATCTTGTGTGAGCTTGAATAAAACCACTGCATGTGAAATATTGATGTTAATGATAACTAGGGGGACACCTGGCATTTGCTCTCTAGTCCTCTGACATTTCTGTTTCCACTTTGATTTTTTTTGGCTCATGCTCAAAGCTAGATTTTCTTCATGGCACCCTGCCTGGCAGGAGAATCTTGTTTGACCTGGTAAGAGTGACACTGTGTCCTGGAGAAACCTTTGCAGGGAGTTGAATCAAAGCAAGAGATAAATGCAGTCCTTTGCAAAACCTGACTTTGTTGGAGTCAGAGTTGCTCCCTGCAGGGACTCTCAGTAGAAGAGATCCCACGCAGATGGGTGCCGTGCTGCATGGTATTTATGCATGCCACCTACTGGTGCACACAAAATGCATGATGTGAGATCTGACACATCATCCTTGTTCCAGAATACATGTGCAACCTGACGAACTCATTATCTGATCAGAGTAAACTGCACCCACCTTTGCTGTTTATACAACTATTTAAATTTAAAAAAATGTCATTTATTCCTCCCCCTAATGTGATATTTTTTAATGTGTTGGTTTTACAGAGGTTTTTAGAAATGGTGCCTAGATAATGAGCAGAGTGGAATTTAAAAGGTATGTAAATACCACGGCTCTGTGAACTAGACCAGAATGGAAAAGACTTCACTAGTTGGCTAGATAACAGAAGGAACTAAATGAAGTAATATTAGCAAAGAAGAAACAGAGCAGAATGATCCCTTCACGAGTACTTATTTTTTGTTCTTGTTGATGTGTTTTTCAAGGAACACAATGGCCAACACCAAAGGAGATCCAAGAAAACATGTCATTAAGGTTTATTTGAATGGCCAGCAAAAAGAAGAATTGATAATAAAAGCTTATTTGATATCAGAATTTGTGCAGTTCCTTTTCCTCACTACGGACACCCTTCTCCATCCTTCTCTACCCTGGGCTGGCCCTGGTCGGCTGACCTCTGGGGACTGCATCACTAGGCTTCTTGCTTTCGATTAGCTTTGGCCATTGAGGGGCAGGATACTAGAAAGCCAGAGGAAAGAAAGGTCAGGTTATTTCTTCCCTGACTCCTCCTTATTTTGAGGTTATACCTCTCGCTATAGCATATCCTCCATACATATCACCCAGAGCCCCTCATCCAGAGTCCCAGTGCTCCTTAGGCTCTGGTAACTATTCTTTCACTTCCTTCCTTCAAATATAGGGCTGATAAAACCTTCCCACTATCGCTGATGCCTGGTTACCCCTTCATCAATTATTTGCTCAAACTCTGAAAGTAGGCCTCTCATGGAAGGCTCTTTTTGAACCAACTGGTGGCCAGTTCTGAACCCTGCCAGAAGCGTGGCCAATAAGCGATCAGAGAGTGCTAGAGTTTGAAGGCCTCCTGGGGAATGAAGTCCAATGTCTTCATTTTAAAAACAAGGGAACCAAGATTCAGAAAAGTAGCCCAAATGGTCATAACCAATGACTCAATGAGCTGAGCTAGACCTTCACTTCAGGTCTCTTGACACATGATTTGGCTCTCAGTTCCTTCCAGGATACGGTATCAGTTTCAGCGTTATTAGCTTGTAGAAGGGAGAGGAAACTAAAATATGTAAAGTAAATTCCAGTGCCACTTGTATGTGTATATTAGTTTTGTATTTATCGCTATGTACCGAGAAGGATTTTGACACATATTTTACGTCAGCTCGTGACACAGGGCAGAGGTTTTGTTTTCGCCGTGGTACCTCTTGTTGTGCTGATGTTACGTCTCAGTATTCTCATTTACCGACTGTGAATACAACACTTTTTTTAAATGACTCAAATGCCTAAATTATCACATTCTAATTTACCAATATGTCTAGTAAGATGTTTTGAAATGTGGTGATACACCATTTGAATCAAAATTGAAGGAAAGGCCGGGAGGTATTTTTCTTCAAATGGATTCCAGCATGACTGGAGGGGGTCTGCCGGTCTGAGTTCTGGCCCCAGCTCCACACTGAAGCCCTAGCTTCCTTGGCTGAGTGTGAGTTTATACATCTCTAAACAAGGTGGGGGCTCAAATGACATCTCCGCCATCCATAATTCTACAAACCGGAACGTTGAAGCGAGAGCCCCTCCTCCAGTTTTGTCATTAATAAAATACAGGAAAAATATTTTCAAACAATTTTTGACTTGCTTTATATTTTTTTATCTTTTTATTTTACAAATACAAAAAGAAGAAAGAAGATATAATTACTATTTCCTCAATAATGCTGGAATTAATGGGAAATAAAATGTTGAAAATGGAGTTCTATCATCTCTGAGCTAGTCTAATAAGAATATAATTGTAGAGCAATTTTTCTGAACGTTTTTTAGGTCATTGACTACTTTCAGGACCTCCTAAGGGTTGTCTATGATATCAGGGGCCCACAAACTAAGGGATCTATATACTTAGGTTAAAAATTCCTTTTTCCAACATACAAATAATTTATAATGGAAATTTCTAAGTAAATTTCCATTTTGAATCTTTCTCCAATAGTCTTTTCTTATAACTGTTACACATTTAACATGGACTTTGTGTGAAAATAGGGGTTAAATCCCAGTTCTATTCTACTTACCTGAGTGAGCTTAATCAAGTTACTTGATTCCTTGTGTCTCAATCTTAATCTTCATCTTCATCTTCAAAATAGAATGAACATTTTGCTATTATTAGGTAAATGAGATAATATATGGAAAATGGTTCTGGATACTGTAAAGGTTTTATCTAAGGTGGTTGCTGTTTGTTAGCACCTGACACAATGCCTGACCAAGTAAGTGCTCAATAAATATTTGATCAAATAAATAGATGTTTGAATGAATAAATGTTAACCATTTATTTTCACATTCTCTGTTGAGATTCAGATTGTGGCCATTTGAACCTTTGTTAAAATCTAGGTTTTCCACTAAAAGTTGTTTTTTTTCTTAGTTACCTATGAGTTAAAATCCATTGTGTTAAAAGATGCTAATGGATGTGTAGTACTATAATTCTTTAAAATCTTGAAGTAGCTGTAGTTCAGATTCTTTGGGTCAGTATAATAATTTAATGTGTTGTTATGAAAGCACCTAGCAGAAACACACAATAGCCTCAAAATAAAAGCAGTTCCCTTCTTCTTTCCTTTCTTCTCTTCTCTGGAGAAGTTCACTGTTTAGTGATTGCATCTGTTAGGAAAGTCTAACTCACACTATGGTAAAAAAAAAAAAAACAAAAAAACTCCAAAATCTGTGCCTTAAACGACTAACGTTGCTTTCTTCCTCGTGGTATACGTCCACCACAGGTCTTGTAGGAGCTCTGTTCCTTGTAATTATTCATGGGCTCAGGCTAATAGTGTAGGTATCATCGCAAACATTCCCAGTTGCTGTACCAGAAGGATATGGTTCTGGAGAGTCTCATGTTAACAACTGGATGTGCCAGCCTGGGAATGACAAATCTCATCTGCTCACACCTCGTTGGCCAGAACTAGTCACATGGCCCCATTTAATCACAGACGGACTAGGAAGTACAATCCTACCATGTCTGCCAAATGTGGAGATCTGGAAATACTTGGCAAGCTGCACTAAGGACTGCCATAGTAGAGGCATAAACTACAATTGTTTTGGATCACCTCAACCTACCTTAATTCATTCAGTCACAGAAATCTTGCTTCAAGCCAATCAAAATCTTCCCCATGTTTATTCTGAGGAGACAGAGAAGCAAGAAATTGGGAAGAGAGATGGTTAGGAAAAATGGAAAAAGGGAGAGGAGAGAAAAGAAGGATAAACAGAAACAGGAAGGTAGGTAAAGAGCAAATCAAAGAAAATATAATTATTCCAGAATATTCACCATCAACGAAAGGGTACACATAGCTATAGCATTTTTAGACTCCAACTTCTCTTAGAAAGTTCCAGAATTCCTAGGATTCTTAGATTTTTCTGTTTGCTGTTTCCTTATCCAACAGCAAAAATTGATATTTGAACATTTAGCTGTTTTCAAAGTGATTTCACTGACATCGTCCCACAGGATAATTATTATCCCCATTTTATAAACGCCAAGCCTGAAGTCCTGAGAGGTGAATGAGAAACTTCCACTGGCAAAGGATTTCGTGCTGAGGTGGGCCTTGGAGTAGAGGAGCGCAGATGGGAAAGGTAGGAGAAAGTAGAGTGAAAAGAAATAAAAGGGAAAAGGTATGGTTCTAAGAAACTGACCCAAGGATGAGAAAGCCCTGACACCGAGGTTGGTAGATAAAGTAACAGAGGGGTTTGGGGTTGTGAGTTCTCTGATCTTTTGCACTTTGGATGACATTCTAGATCATTTCAAAGCCATAACAATAATCAGAGCAAGTGGTCAAAGATGGTGAGGTATGAAGGAAATTTTCCCAGGACTTGTTCTGAATCCAGGGTACAGGACAGCAAGCTGTGACAGAGCCACCTGTCCAAACACCCAGCTGGGTGAGCCCTGGGAGCCAAGGTGTTGAAGGAGGACTTCCACCTGTGGCCTTGTTTACTGCCAGGAGAAGCAGATGGCACTTGCTGGACATAGATGCTGGATAGCCTGGGATACCTACGCACAACGAACAGTGCGGCGTGTTCATTATTCCTCCCGGGGTTGCAGGCACTCTGACCAGGCCCCCAAAACTCCCAAATCAGGAAACAAATTTTCTGAGGTTCAGTGCAGTGTTTCCAGTGCATAGAAGGCTCTTAATTCCCCCATATATGTTTTCTAAAAATGTATTTTATTTTTGTACCTCCACTTTTTCTAAAAGGATTTCCTTATAATCCTCAAATATTTAAGTATTTGAAGTGAACTAGCATTTTCCAAGTGAATTTTTTTCCTAGAAGAAAACTTATCCCATACTGTTTAGCAGTAAAAAGAAATAAGCTATCAAATCATGAAAAGGCATGGAAGAAACTTAAATGCTTTTTCTGAAATGAAAGAAGGCAATCTGAAAAGGCTCTGTACTGTAAAATTCCAACTGTATGACGTTCTGGAAGAGGCGAAACGATAGAGACAATACAAAGATCAGTGGTTGCGAGGGATTGAGTAGGGGGAGGAATAGGCAGAGCACAGAGGACTTTAAGGGTAATGCATGAAGTATCTATGTCAATTATACCTGATGTATCTATGTCAAACCCATAGAACGTACAACACCAGGAGTGAACCCTAAGGTAAACTATGAACTTTGGGTGACTCCAGCGTGTCAGTGTAGGTTCATCCTTGGTACCAAATGTGTCGCTCTGGTGAGTGATGTTGATAGTAGGGGAGGCTACACGTGGTTGGGTGGGGGTACAGAGAAAATCTCTGTATCTCCCTCCCAATTTTATTATAAACCTAAAACTGCTCCAAAAAGTATCTTAAATAAAAAGGAAAAGAAGAAGAAAACTTTTCTCTGGGAAGAAGTTTTAGGGAGTTGGTCCCCTGACAAACATCCAACGAGCCAGTTATTGCGTGGAACTTTAAAAGTTGAAAAAACAATGATTATTTTACAGGTTTGTTAACCTGGTAGCATTGTCAATGTGTTTTCACAGAATTCTGGGAGGGGTGGAAAGGATGGAAAGAGCCTTCCTGCGAGTCTCCCACAGGGAGAGTCTCTGTGAATATTTCCCCTTGAACTGTGTTGCTAATTTGGCCCTGGGCTGAGCCCCAATGTGCTGGCATAGCCCATGGGAGGGGGTTCCTGTTCCATCTCTCCTCCCGACCCCATCTCTTCTCCTGCTGCTTCTACTGAGGGCCCTGCCTCAGGTTGGCAAATCCTGTTTGTAGCTGCCAGAAAATCACACTTTTCCCACCTGCCTCGGATGCCACCCACAGGCCTGCCATATGCTGCTGGATCCAGGGAAGGGTCTCTGCTTAGAACTATGGAACACACATTCTCTGAAAATTCCATTGCCCAATGTTCATGGAGCAAATCAAACTGGGTGGGGGAGGTTTTCGAAATTCTCTGCTCACCTCCCGGCCCCAGAAAAGGAGCAGATGGACAGTCATTTAAAATGTCAGTGTTGTATTCTGGTCATTTTCCTCGGAGTAGAAGAGTTCTCTTGGCTGCAACACCATAAGACACTATATATGGGCCTGGGACCCAAAGTAGAAGCACCTATTTTAAATATTTTTTTATTTTTTATTTTTATTTATTTATTTGACAGAGATACACAGTGAGAGAGGGAACACAAGCAGGGGGAGTGGGAGACAGAGAAGCAGACTCCCCGCTGAGCAAGGAGCCCGATGCAGGTCTCGATCCCAGGACCCTGAGATCATGACCTGAGCCGAAGGCAGACGCTTAACGACTGAGCCACGAGGATCCCCTAGAAGCACCTATTTTAAATTCTGCTGGATATTTTTTGTAGATGGCAAAACATTGCTGGACCTTGCTACTCAGAGTATGATCCTGGAACTAACACCAGAGGCATTACCCACTAGCTTATCGGAAATGTGGAATCTGAAGCCCTAGCCCAGATTTCCTGAATCAGAATTTTTTTTTAGCAACATCTTCAGGTGATTTATATACACGTAGAAATTTGAGAATGCTCTGAGACACCTCTATATCTTTGGGAATATATGGGACAATTGAAAGGACAAAGGGTTTGAAATCGAAAGATGCACTCCCATGCTTGGTGAGGGTGATGATATAGTCATAGTTAACTTCCCCTGTTGAGGGAGAGAATGGAAAACAAAGCAGGAGCAGGAGAAAGGGGGTCTCGGGTATATTACCCAGTCATTCTCAGAGCTGATCCTCCTCATGTTGAAGGCAGTTAAATGTTCTTAAGACTTAGATTCCAATTTAATTTAATTGAATGCAATTAACGGACACTTATATTGCACTCACTATGTGCCAGGGACAGTTCTAAGCATTTTACAAATATTTACTCATACAATCCTTATAACAAACCTGTGAGGCAGTATTATCCCCATTTTACAGAGGAGGCAACTGAGACCCAGGGAGGTTACATAATTTGCCCCAGGCCACACAGTCAGGAAATAGCAAAACCAAGATTCAAACCATATTAGTCTGGTTAACACTGGGTCTTCATAAGGTCAGTTGTTTTTCAAATGACAGAGAGAACTGAAACCTGAATCCAGTCATTTCAACTTAACGTATTTTGAAGTCCTAGGTTATGTACTTAAAATGAGTGCCACTTTCGCTTTCTATTCTGTCATATATCCATGTTTGTTTTAACATAAGGAAGTATTCCTTTATTTACCTTCTGCTGGATAAAACTGAAGTTTTCTAGCATGTACTGGGTGACCGTTCTTGAAAAACAGACTTAAAGCTTTCTGAGTACCATCCACAGCTAACTACAGCCACACGGCCAGGTTCTACTCCAATAATATAACATCCTGAAGTTTCTCTTAGGCTGAAGAAAAGGTTCCATTGGAAATCACAGGTCTTTATGTTAGAATGTAGCTAAGATTAATTGCAGTTTGGTGGAGCTGGTTCTAACTGGGAAAAGGTTGCAAAAGAAATTATTCTTAGTTGACATTGTTTTTATTGTTCATATAATTCACAAGCTGTTACTTTATACCAGCAGTATTCTTACAAATCCCATTTAGCAGTTAATAGTTTTCAAAGACAAAAAATAAGTTGACACATTATGGTGCCACCCATTCAGATAAAATTTTAATTATCATTAATCCAGTGTTTTTCAAATATTTGATATAAACCTCAGATAGAGGCAAAAGAAAAAAATGGCTGTTGTCAAAGATTACAGACCTCTTCATGGGTCATTTTTCTTCTTCAATAGAAAAATGTGCACGTATTTTCCAGGTACTTTCTTATAAATACAGGTATCATGAAACAGTTTGTTTTGCTAATAACATACTCCACTTGTAAATACTACCCACAGCTAAGTATATAAAAATTTCTTAGTCAATATCAGAAAAATAGTTGAAGGTTGGGAGGATACTACAGGAAGAGCAAGACTACTGGATGAATTCATTTCTATGGGTATGAATTCCTTGGCCTTGCAAACGTTAGAGAAAAATCGAAATCCCATCCATATATATATATATATATATATATATATATAAAGTGATCCTACAACAGGGAGTGGGTGCTAGATGTGTAAATAAGTTTAAGAACAAAAATAAGAGGGAAATCTCCCTCTTTCATCCAGGCAACCTAGAGCAACTTTAGCCTGCTGGTTAAAAGTATGAACTCAGGTTCACCCGACCCTGCTGGGTGATTGATTTTGCCACCTACTAGTTGTGTCTTCATAGGATTGTCTGAAGATGAAACAAGAGATGCTTGTAAAACAATAAACACAAAACTACCCTGTGGTAGGGGCTCAGTAAATGTTGCTTAAAAGGCTGTGTGATTTTTCCTGGATTTATAAAATGATACTCCCCATTTCCCAGCCACTCAAACATACAAAAGCCTAACAAAAGATTTATTGACTCACAGTCGTTACTTTCACTGAGAAACCAATTTGACAAGGAGAGTCTCAGTGAAAAACAGTTTCATGCCACCTAATGTGCCATAGAACTTCTATGGAGAAAACATAGTAAGAACCTTTGGCCACTGGTAGGGAATATGTCATTATTATCCCCTTCATTTAGCCAACAAATCTGTATGGTGCACTCATGTCCACACCAGCTCACTACGGTCTGTAGAGCATATAAAGATTCATGGCTCCCGATTTCTAAGACTCAACATCTTTGGGAAGATAAACGATGTAAAAGAAAAAAAGAAAAATTTGCAGTTCAGGACTTTATATGCCAATTGTTAGAGATGTATGTCTGTGAATGTTCTTAAGAAGGTGAGATTCCATTCAACGAGGCCAATGGGAACAGCTTCAAAGGGAGGCAGAACAGAGCTGGGCTGGGCTTCCCAATAAAGGAATCCAAATCTCTCACCACAACCCACCAGCCCCCACTCCGTTTGGCTGCTACCCCTCTGCCCTTATCTGGAATCACCCTCCCTGAGCTCACACTGGTCCTACCCTCTGCCCTCTTTTCTATGCCTCATCTCTTACCAAGTTTGCTCAGCCTCAGGACCTTTGTATTGGCTGTCATTCCTCCTGGAATGTTTGACCCCAAGTTCTTGATACAGATATGTCCTTTTAGTCGGGTGTCAGGCCAAGTGTCTGCTCAACTCAATTCTCTCTCCTCTTTACTAGTTGGCTTTCTCTGCTTCTTCATGATTTCTACTCATCGTGATAATGTCTAGCTTGTGGCTGGATTTGGTTTGATATGGTTCCAGCTTTGGCTTGACATGATCCTCATTCCAGCCACAAATTGACTTAATCTCCATGTCTTTTGGCTTAAATTCTCAAAACGGGCCTTCCTATTTGACATCAGACTATGCGCTTCCTGGTCCAGTTGTTCATAGTCATGGGTAAGGGTTATGGTTGGATAGATTATAAAAGAATGTATAAGGAGGGGAAGTGATAAATCTTGTCTGATACTCTTGTCTCCTGAAGTATTTTTCTGACTTTATTATTAAACTATTTTATTAATTGTATTGTTTTGAAGTGTGTTATTTTGGGTTTCTAAATATTCAAATTTGTCATCCAAAAATAGTAATTTTGTTTTCTTTGTGTGTTTCTTTTTTAAAAGATTTTATTTATTTATTTGAGAGAGAGCGAGCACAAGTGGGGGAAGGGGCAAAGGGAGAGGCAGAAGCAGGCTCCCCGCTGAGTAGGGAGCCCAGGGCAAGGCTTGATCCCAGGACCCTAGGATCATGAGCCGAAGTCAGACACTTAACCAACTGAGGCACCCAGGCGCCCCACTCTTTGTGTTTCTTAATCAACCAACTGGTGGATAAATAATAATACTGTGCCCCTGGATCTGTTACGATGCTTAAATAAATTAATACATGTGAAGCACTTAGAACAGTACTTAGCACAGAGCAAACAATAAATATTGACTACTGTTATTATTATTATTATTATTAATTTTCATGGCATGTTCTTTTGTAGGACTTTAAAACTTGGAATAAAATGTGAGAGGTTGATAGACTAAAGATAGCAAGTATGAGAAGCTATCAGAAATATGAAAATATAAGAGATGATAGTATTTTTAAATGTTAAATTATGAGCAGGTGATTTGGTTAGAAAGACTGAAAGAAATATTATATTTAAAAACTGACTTTACATGTTTTCACTGGGCAATATTTTTCAGGAAGATATCTGCTTTCTTTCCTACTTCTTTTGACCATTATGACCAACATTCACTAAGGACCTACTACTTGCCAGGCCTTAATCCACATGATAAGCATCTTAGATTGTGTTCCCCAGAGTGGATCCTGAGATAAGGATATGAGTGTAAATAGTTTTTCATTTGAGTGATTCCAGAAAGCATCGTTAAGGGCATGGGAAAGTGAAATAGGGAAGGAAAGAAGGCTGTAAAAGGGGTTACTGTATAGATTACTACTCTGAGGATCAAAGCCCAATCCCACCAGGAACTCTGGGACTCAGTCTGTCTCAGAGTCACTCCAACGGGGGGACAAGGTTACTGTTCCTGGAAGGTGCTACATCAGGGACACTTGCAGCCTATCTAGCATGTAGACTGGCAGACTCTGGTCACCAGAGAAAGCCAAAGGCCAAGAGTCAAACATGCTGACTTTTGGAAGTGCTCAGATGGGCATGCAGAGAAGATATGGACAGGAAAAGAATAGCATAGCTACAATAGAGATTCAAAGATGGCTTCTCTCTTCAAGACACTCTAAGCTCTGTAGAGAAATTAAAAACAAAACAAACAAACAAAAAAAACCTCAATGAATTATCTAATTGCATGTGACATGTTTTTCTGCTGAGTATTTAATAAATTGCCTAGGCACTTTTATAAGCTTACAATTAAAAAGCAAACTTTTTTTTAGGGATGACTGGGCGGCTCAGTCAGTTAAGCATCCAACTCTTGATTTTGGCTCAGGTCATGATCTCAGGTTCATGAGATCGAATCCCACCTCAGGTTCTGCCCTGGGCGTGGAGACCGCTTGGTATTCTCTTTCTCTCCCTCTCCATCTGCCCCTCCTCCTCCATGCAAGCACTCTCTCTCTCTCTCTCTCTCTCAAAAAAATAATAATAATTTAAAAAAGTCAACTGTGAAAAAGAGCTACATGAGCAGTTTACTGACAGTCTATGGGCTAAGGTTATATAAAATTTGTTAAGATGAAATTGATTTTATTGCAAATTCATAACCATTGCAAATGTTAGCTGTCTCTCATAGTTGTTTTGATGGTTCAGTTAAAGAAGATAAACAAGATATGAAATACTTAAAACAGTGCCTAACACATGTAATCAGTCAATATATGTTTATAAAATATAAGCTCCATATATATTCATAGTTAAAATAACAAAATAGTAAAAATGAAATAATACGTATAAGCTATATATGGTAAGATGTATCATTACTCAAACATATTTGCTGACCCGTCCTCATAAGGGGATCAAACTCCAGACTTGACTACACAATTGTTTCGATCAATGAAATATGAGTGGAACTAACATGAAACACTTTCAAAAAATGGTTTAAGAGACATCATTTGCGGGGCGGCTGGGTGGCTCAATCATTAAGCATCTGCCTTCGGCTCAGGTCATGATCTCAGGGTCCTGGGATCGAGCCCCACATCGTGCTCCCTGCTCGGTGGGAAGCCTGCTTCCTCCTCTCCCACTCCCCCTGCTTGTGTTCCCTCTCTCACTGTGTTTCTCTCTGTCAAATAAATAAAATATTTTTTTAAAAAGAGAGAGAGACATCATTTGGTCCAACATTGTTCTTTTCTAAGGCAAGACCAGCATATCCCAGGTTGATGTTTCTCTTTCATCTTCAGTCTCCAGATGAAGACAAAACAGGGCATCAAGCTTACTCATAATGGTCATGTAACCTGAACAAGAAATAATCCTGTTATTGAAAGCCACTAAAACTTAGGGGATGTTTATTATTGTTTATTACCACAACATAATGCAGCCTAAGCTGACTGAGAGAACACGGATAAAAAAAAAGTATGTGCATAAGTACATATTCTAAATTCTCTGAATACAAAGGGAAGTTAGAAATCGTCTAGTCAAACCAGGAGGTTGTAATGTCTCTGGAGAAGGAAAAGCAAGTAGCTATAGGCATAACATTTAAAGCAGTAGTTCTCAAAACTATCTAAACTAATGTCCTATATTTGGAAAAATTACTTCTTTAATACACTGAAATGAAATTCATATGTTATGTATTTATAGGTCTGATTCTGCTTTTTGTTTGTTCATTCATTTACTTGTTTTTTTTTTTAGATTCCACATGTGAGTGAAACAAAAAGCAGAACCAGACCTATAAATACAGAGAAGAAACTGAAGGTTGCCAGAGAGAAGGGGGTAAGAGATGGGCAAAATGGGTGAAGGAGAGCAGGAGATACAGACTTCCAGTTATGGAATGAGTAGGTTACAGGAATAAAAGATACAGCATAGGACATATAGTCAGTGCTATTGTAATAGCGCTGTATGGTGACAGATGGTAGCTGCACTTGCGGTGAGCAGAGCCTAAGGTAGAGAGATCTTGAATCTCTATGTTGTACACCTGAGACTAATGTAACATTGTGTGTCAACTATATATGATATGAGTGTACCTGCTACCCTTAGTCTATCAAGCTCTCACATTTTATTCCAAACATTATGACCCAATAACACACATAACATTTAAAAAATCCTAAACAGTATTCTATTATAAAAAGGAGAAATAAAAGGAAACTGATTTATAAAGTAAAATATATTTCAGTGTTATTATAATTAAATAACATGTGTTTTGGGGCACCGGGGTGGCTCAGTCATTAAGTGTCTGCCTTCAGCTCAGGTCATGATGCTGGAATCCTGGGATCGAGTCCCACCTCCGGCTTCCTACTCAGCGGGGAGCCTGCTTCTCCCTCTGCCCCTCCCCCTCCACTCACGCTCTCTCTCTCTCTCAAATAAATAAATAAAATCTTTTTAAAAAAATGTATTTCAATAAGTAAGTATATAGACATGACTATACTTGAAGACACCTACCTAATACAAAAGAAGTATAGGAAAATATGTTTAGAGATCCAAGAAGCTACTGGAATAAAAAAATAGTGGTGAGACATAAAGTAACAGAGCAGACTTGTTTACTTGATAAAGAGAAAAATAACCTTAATCGAGGTAGTAATAACAAGATAAGACAAATTATAGGCCGTGCAAAGGAGAAAATGCAGAAATACAATATTTTTTATAAATAATCTGGGCCATACTTGTAACTCTTATGTCAAAATAATATACTTCTCTCATAACATGTTATGGATATTTAAAAAAAAAGTACCTCAGAAAATGCATCTATTTTATAATCTCAATACATATCAATAATTATATAGACAAATAAATTTATTGTATGCAAAAAGACCTTAGGCAGACTTAGGAATACTACTCAGCAATAAAAATGAATGAACTATTGATATATGCAACAACTTAGTTGAAATTGTAAGGCATTATCCAAAGTGAAAGAAGCCAGTATCAAAAAGTTATATACTGTGTGATTTCATTTATTTATTTATTTATTTATTTATTTTTAAATATTTTATTTATTTATTGGAGAGAGAGAGAGAGAAGTAGAACACAGAGGGAGAAGCACACTCCCCACTGAGAGAGAGCCTGATGTGGGGCTCTATCCCAGGAATCCTGAGATGGTGATCTGAGCCGAAGGCAGATGCTTAACCGACTAAGCCACCCAGGTGCCCCTGTGTGATTTCATTTATATAACATTCTTTAAAAAGACAAAAACTGAACTTAGTGGAGAACAGATCACTCATTGTCAGGGATTTGGAATGGGAGAAGCATGTGAGCACAAAGGAGCAGGCTGAGGTAGTTTTTTTGAGAAATAAAACTATTCTTTGCCCTGGTTGTGGTGGTGGTCACATGGAATCTATACATGTGCTAAAACTCAGATGTGTATGAGAGAGATGGCTCTGGGCTGGGGGGCTAGAGACCCAGGAGAGTCAATGGTACAGATGAAGTGTGAAGACAGTCTGCTAAAGAAGTCCCTCTTGCTCAGGGAGGCTAGTCTTTTGTTTTATTCAGGCCTTCAACTGACTATGAGGCCCACCCACATTATGGAGGGCAATCTGCTTTACCCAGAGTTCACCATTTAACATGTAAACATTAATCTCATTCAATATCACCGTCCAAGTTGACACATAAAATTAACCATCACAACCATGGAAGCCATATCCTAACAATGGGAAATTGATGATGAAATGGAAAAAAGAAAAAGTAATATAAGAAGTCATGGTCAAGGGGTGCCTGGGTGGCTCAGGCAGTTAAGTGTCTGACTCTTAATTTTAGCTCATGTCATGGTCTCAGAGCCATGAGATCGAGCCCCACGATGGGCTCTATGCTTGGCATGGAGCCTGATTGGAATTCTCTCTCTCCTTCTCTCTCTGCCCTTTCCCCATGTGCTCGCTCTCTCTCTCTCTCTCTCTCTCTCAAAAAAAAAATTAAAAAGTCATGGTCAAATCAAGAAGTACACTAATAATAAGTAAACAAATTATTTTGATTTACTTTCACTTTTCTTACCATTTGACTTCAATATTTAAAGAGTATGTGATGGAAGAAAAACAATTTTTAAAACAGACTTTATTAATGAAATTTAGTGATATTTCTATATTTTGTCTGTTCATGCATTTAATAATGCTAATTCTAAGTCAGTCTGTTAAGGAACTCTCAAATTCTCAAATCTCTTTCATTCCAGGTAGTCCTTGCTTTACACAGTACTGTGCTAACTGAAACCCTGCATTCCAGAATTGTGCAAAGTGGGGACTCAGTTCCAAGATGCACAGGTTTCATTTAAAATGGTGCTGTGCAAAGCACATTACTGGTTACAGTAATTCCTAAAGCTGACTTTAGTAAAATTTTGAGCGAATGATTTTTTAAATCATTCGCTCAAAATTACATATTTTCTGTAGTTTCTTTGGTTCCTATTAGTTTTCTCATTGCTGCTTTATATAAAAACTAATAACCCCTGTAAACCTGATTCTCATGGTAATAGGAACAGGAGAATTATCAGGAGACACCATTGCCTTTAAAATAAATAAAATAAACTAGCTTGGGGCACGTGGGTGGCTCAGTCGGTTAAGCGTCTGCCTTCAGCTCAGGTCATGATCCCAGGGTCCTGGGATCGAGCCCTGCATCAGGCTCCCTGCTTAGTGGAGAGTCTGCTTCTCCCTTTCTCTCTCCCTCTGCCTCTCCCCCTGCTTGTGCTTGCTCTTCCTCTCTCAAATAAATAAATAAAATCTTTAAAATAAATAAAATAAATAAAATAAAATAAACTAGCTCTAGGACAGATAGAGGGTGAAAACTACGTCCTTGAAGTCATACAGTAAGTGTGCCATGTGATTCAGCTCATGGGTGATAGATACGCTGCTGTTTTGTTTATTTTAAAATTTTGTGTCTAAACTAAACTTTCATAGTACATCGCCAAGACAGTGTGGTTGTGATTCATGTAAGTGTTTGGTATCCACTAAAATGACAATTTACTGCTTCAGTTATGCTTTTCATAACATCATTCATTTTGGATCATTCAATTAGTAAAGACAGTGGGGTCCTTGATTATAAGACACTGTCACTATTTCTGGGAAACATAAAGGAATGTGCTTCTCAATGACTGTTTATCACTTGATAATTACAGAGCCCTTGCAACTATTCTCTATATTTCAAGAACTCCTATTTTTTTTCCTCAGGATCCAGCAGTTCTTTGTTTTAATTTATTTTCCTCTTAAATACCTCCTGCTATTTAAGCAATAATTCCTTCTAAATCAATTGTTAGATGCAGTTAATGACCGGTTGGTTAATTAATAGCTCAAAGCAAAGCTGAGGGTGTTCCCTGTTCTAACAAACCAGCAGACTCTAACTGGGGCATTATTTTTAACGTACCCTGTAATCACCAGCTTCTCGCAGCCTCACTGCCACAGAGTATTTTATTTTAACTTCAAGGGATGAGGTGAATGGGGAAGGGGTGACAGCATTATAAAATCAATCATAACGATGTACATATTTTTAAATTATCTGCACACCCAGTTGGATCCATATTTCCGTAGGCTTCACCACCAGGCAGGGGGTGAAGGATTGGCTTGCGCAGGTTAGGACTCCCTTTCACCCCCGGGGCTCTGAGCCCAGGGGAAGTGCAAGAGCCTCACGGCCTGAAACTCTCCCGTCCCAAAGCTGTGCTCCTAATCGCTGCACTCACTGACAGTGAGAGGAGAGAGACTGTGCAGCACATTCTCTGCCTGATAAACATATGGTTTACCAGCAACACCTTTTGCATTGCTAATAGAGAGGAAGGAGACGTGCTTGATAATTAGCGCAAGGAGCGAAACATCAAGCGTCCTCAGTTCTATTCCTAACACCTTCTGCCTTGTTCTGTGTGATTGCAGGGAAGTAATTAGCAAGTGTGTGCTTCTTGTGTTAATAATTCTCACAATCAACAGAAATTAAGAGACGTCGAGTATTCACCAAGACCAGAAAAGCATCTAGAGGTGCTATAAGGCCGTAGAGTTTTGCCTTCTCTAGAAATACATTTATGAACATGTTGCCCAAGAATGAGTGTCAGGCAGATATTTTGTGTTACTAGAGTAAGGCTTTGATTTTTCTAGGCCCTCCTTTTCGCCATCAACTCCTTGAGAGGGTATTGGCAAGATGGCTTTGATTATGTCATCTGATCTTCTCTGTGTATTTCCAAGACATTAAGATAAGCAACAGTAAATAATACTATGGAGGGTTAGGATGTGAATATTAGTTAATCTTTTTCCTTCTAGAGTTCCATGGAATAGATGATTGCTGGATGAAACAGGATATTACCGTGGAATCCTAAATCTCATACCCCGACTTAAAAGACTTGCTGACCACACAGTGACGTGGGCTTTTTTAGATGACAATGGAGGAGGAGACAATGGTGGAGCTAGATGCAGGAAGGAAAAGCAGGGCTCTTCATGGATAGGAAAGACTCTGAAAGGGAAGAGCCATGGAAGATACACCAACGTTGAAGGAAAAAAAGATGAACATGAAAGATATTGTCAAGCGCAAGGCTGGTGAAGTTCACAGTGATGCACTTACTCACATGGGAACCACAAATAATGCTTTTGGTTGAGTTACAGAGGAAATGAGAGCCAGAGCTCATGTCCTCTGCTCTGTGACAGGATCTCAAGATTGGTTTGCAAGCTCTTGCTTAGATTGTTATTAAAGTTTACCCACTGCAGCTCCAGTTTATCTATATTTTATTATTTTCATGATTTCCAAAATTTCATTGTTCACTGAAACTGCCCCAGATTGCCAGAATAAGCAAAACACATCCATTATGATAATAAATTTCCAACAGCCTCCCAGTCTACAGAGGTGATTAACAACATAAAAGATTAAAATATCCACAGAAATAACTTTTTAGCTAAACTGAATCTCCAAGCAGATTGCCCTCCCATGAGACTCTCTATAATGGTCTAAACTTCTAAATATGATGTTCTCATCAGAGATATAATGGATATTTTTCACTCTGAATCAATATAAAGAGCCTTCTCGGATTTAGGGAGAACAGATTTATTCTGTTCTCCCTCACGATTCTATTTAATCGTGAGAGTAAATCTGCCTGGTTAGTGTTAGTACATACATCTTATTTTGCATACCGAAGACACTAAGGTTCCAGCACAGAACCAGTTTCAAGCACAGGTCTGGCCTTCTCCACCACCATTCTATCCAAAACAGCCCCGATCTTTGAATCTCACGTCAATCTCTAAATCAGAGATTGTGTTATTTCCAATGATATCCTTTCCTTGCTGCTCGCTTTCACTCTCTATCTCTCTCTCTCAAGAGAAACATAAAACAAAAAGTTAAGAGGTAGCTCTGATTTCTGAAGCTAATTAAGTAGATTGAACTGAATGCCTAGAGTAGTGCCTAAATGCTTTTTTAGATGACAATGGAGGAGGAGACAGTGGTGGAGCTAGATGCAGGAAGGAAAAGCAGGGCTCTTCGTGGATAGGAAAGACTCTGAAAGGGAAGAGCCATGGAAGATACACCAACGTTGAAGGAAAAAAAGAGGAACATGAAAGATATTGTCAAGCGCGAGGCTGGTGAAGTTCAGCCTTCAGAGTGTGTTATTTCCAATGATAACACAATCATCCTTTTCACCTTTCAAGTTCCATTCTTGTACCACATTTGCTTTACATTTTCCTAAAATGTATTTCCAACCATGGAATTATCTGAAAAAAAAGAAAAGAAAAAGGAATGTAAGGTCATTTTTGCCTTCTGAAGTCTCTTGATTAAAATTATATGGCTGACCCAAGACCAGAATTCCTTACCTCAAAGCTCATTTTCATGACTGAATGAAAACCTGTGGACAAGTAAATGGAAAGTGTGTATGCTCAGGACATGGACCATGGGAGCACTCAAGACTTTTTTTTTTTTTTTTCCACTACGTGGAACAGGCTTTTTTGAGAATCAACCATGGGCAAGTGTACCTTACAGATGCCCTATAGGAGTGCTCAGTCTTGTAGTCCAACTGAAGGAATACTAAACAGTTCATGAGTAAGCACAATATAATAATGGGACAGTCAATAGTAACCTCTGGGACTCCCAAATGATCTTTACAATAATTATAGGTGTGGTTCTAGATTCAACATTACTTCCACATTTGTCAAAGCAAGGGAAACAAAATCCCTATGCGTGCCCTACTTGTATCAAATGCAAAGTTTCTTTTAAATTGGCTTTTTTTTTGTTCAGGTCCACCACCTAGAACTCTCAGCTTTAAGACTGGCTGCTATGTAAGTCTGTCACAGCTATTAATTAGTTATGGATTGAAAAGTGAAGCATAATCTGTGATCCTATGAATCTAGGACCACCTCATGGCAGATCACACAGCAATATTTCAGTCAGTTGGGCTTTATTTACTTTGTGTAAGAATGTAAGAAGAAATAGGCCATGCACAATAAATTTATTTCTCACACACAACCGAATGAACATATTTGGCTTTTAAACCAGACTAATTATTCACACAGTTTGGCAAATATTCAAAATACTGCAGGAGTGAGAACTAATGCAGTAAAAATAATTTTCACACATTTTCATTTCTGCGAAAATTGTCCTTCCAATTCCCGTCCTAAGTGTTTACTTTTCAGTTCATTAGAAAATGTTTAATCTGCACCAAACTGTATTCAAAGCAGTATATTTTCTGTCCCATCACATTCCCTCATTGGCGAATAACAATCCAAGAAGGTGTTGCTGAAAAGTTAACGGAAGTCACTTGGGGACAACACTTGGTTTTGAAAGTTTCCAATGTGCAGAAGAGGAACTTCAGCTATGACTCAGCTTCAGAAAAGGAACTGGGAAGTCAGGCCTCCATTTTGCGAAGGACTTCTGATTAAAGAAGTGGATTGTCCGGCCTGAGTTTGAGTCTTGAGGACAGTTTAAAGAGCACATATCATTAAGGTGAGCCATCAAGTGGGAGAAATACGCAGCTTTTTTTTTTTTTCATAGTCTACATTTATATTTGACTAGCAGTGAGTGCTCCAGTAAGTGTGGGAAGAAAATGGAGGGTGGAGCTCAGGATAAACTATGGCATAAACACTACTCTAGGCATTCAGTTCAATCTACTTAATTAGCTTCAGAAATCAGAGCTACCTCTTAACTTTTTGTTTTATGTTTCTCTTGAGAGAGAGAGATAGAGAGTGAAAGCGAGCAGCAAGGAAGGGCAGAGGGAGAGAGAGAATCTTCAGCAGCCTCCATGCTCAGTCTGGAGCCCGACGTGGGGCTCAATCTCACGACCCTGAGATCATGACCTGAGCTGAAATTAAGAGTTGGACACAACCAACTGAGTCACTCAGGTGCCCCAACTACCTCTTCATTTTTATGCATAAGCAGAGAAAGAATTTAGCCAATTCATCCTGTTTTTAAGTGAATAGGAATCACAGATATCCAAGTTTATCTTTAAAAAAAAATGACAAATATTCTCAGGGAAATCTTCATGATTTACAGTAATATGGATTTCACCCCAAGAAATTGTTTTTCCCAAGACTTGCCTTTCTTAATGATTATTGTCCAAAGGTTATGCTGTCATAACCAATAGAAAATACTCTACAGAATCAGAGACATAGTAGTATTCATGAGTTTTGCTTAAGTTCAAGTATGTCCAGTGTAAAGAATGACGTTTGTGCTAGGTTAATCTCCAGTTTTTTCAGTCACTGGTGACTTACCAGAAGAAATGGAGAGAAAGGAGGTCACTTGTAATGACATGGATTTAATAATCACAGTCTTTTCTTCACTGTCATCTTGAGGATAGCTGATGTTGACAACCTTGGTACAGGCCTCACTTATCTCTTGCAGATCCTAGGACAAGAATACTGACAAAGCCCAACTTATTTAAAATATATAAATCAAATCTTCTTTTCTTTTTTTTTAAGATTTTATTTATTTATTTGACAGAGAGAGAGAGAGACAGCGAGAGAGGGAACACAAGCAGGGGGAGTGGGAGAGGGAGAAGCAGGCTTCCCCTCAAGCAGGGAGCCCGACGCAGGGCTCCATCCCAGGACCCTGGGATCATGACCTGAGCCGAAGGCAGACACTTAACGACTGAGCCACCCAGGTGCCCCAATCAAGTTTTCTTTTAAAGCGCACTTATGAAATCAAATATATTCCATCTTCCCTCCTTGACAAACATCCTTTAAAATCACCTGGAATACTAGATTGGAATTTTGAGTTCTCGGTGTCTCAGAGTTGCAAGCTGGGAAGGCAACGGGCTCAGGATCTGTGGCCTGGGCCGTGAAGCTTGTGGAAAGTTATTTTCTAAATCAGCTCCAATTTTCCAACATTACTTCAAGAATGTGCAGATTAAAATTGAACAGAATATGCTCTGCCTCCAAAAAAAAAGTCAATGTATACATATTTTGGAAAGATACCCATCCAACATAGTTTCAGGACTTAAGAGAGTTTTATTTGTCTGAAAAGGCACTTATAAGAACGAGTTCATGCCTGCAAGTAACCCGGTAAACACAAACTAAGCAGACTTCAACAAGAGCGGGGTTAATTGCAAACATAACAGAAAGAGGATTTCTTGGCTCTCACATGTCATATCACTGCCATTTGCATGTATCACGTTTCATGGCACTCTTGCATCTGGGTATGGCTGGCTAAAATGTTTTTGTTTTTGTTTAAATAGCTTTCTGTGTGGGACATTCAGAACACACATTTTAGGTTAGTTCTATTAATTCAAAATGTTTTCATTTATTTATTCCTAACTCACTCTATCAGCACCTATTATTTACCAGGTACTCTTCCAGGTATAAGATCCATGGAGATTAGGAGAAAAAAAAAAAAAAAGAAGATAAATTTGTGCCGAGTCAAGGGACTTCCAAAATTATCTGGCCTACTTAGGGTTAAATATTTACACTTGGTAATATTATTTGAATGCTATGAAAAATGCTTCCCCATTTTCTCAGGAAAAACCAGAACGGTATTTTGCAGGGCATTTTTGTGAAAGGAAGACCCAGTCTGAAGGATTCAGCTGTCGATATGAGAAGGAGGCCAGCAGCTGCACTCGGAGACCTGACGTTGCTATGAATGATGAAGCCTGCCCTCCCTTCTGTATAACTAATCTGTACTGAGTGCTTACTAAAAGCTATTCTCATTTTTTACCTTATTATCTCGCTTATTTCCCTTATAAAAACTCAAGCCTCCCGTCCTCCTCATGGGAGAATATCGTCTGTGACTAACAGCTTTGGAAGTACCTCACAGCTCTTTAAATATCCTTCCTGGCTAGAAAAGGGTCTAATTCTATGTTCTGTACAGTGTGTAACTCCATGTTGGTGCCCAATAAATATTAAATACCAATAATAACTATGGCGGTAATCAGAATTCCTTTTGATACAAACTACTTTGTCTCAACCTTGTTTTTACCCAGTGTCTCCTAGTAATTGCCTGGCATTTTCCCTGCTGTTCTTTTCTTTTTTAATTACATCCTACTGACATGACTGTTAAAGCATCTTAAAGCAAATGGAAGAGAGGCTTAATGCTTTCTACACAAAAGGAGAAGCAGAAAGCAGGTGCCTAGCAGTCAGAATAATAAGACTCAAAAGAAATCGGCAGGGTCTTGCTTTCATTCTTCATAAATACAGAAGGGAGGATGAGGAGAGACACGGCGTAGGGAAGAAAGGAGAGAGTAATCCGCTTGCGTAAGTGCTGCTGAGAACAAACACAGCCTTCCCTCATTTTTTTTTTTTTTTTTTTTTTACACTTTAACTGTACTGGGGAGAGTTGGTGCCTTATACCAATTCCCAGACACAGTCTGAGTCACCTGCTTAGGTTCGGAGAAGGAAGATGGGTATATAAAAGTTATTTATTGACAGGAATTGAGCACCTATCTCACATAAACCACATGTCTGCAGCCCAGTGGAGGAACACAAAGCTGACTTCATGTCTTTACCTAGAGTTCATGTTCCTGATTGACAAATCAGGTGGTTTCAGGAACCTTAAGACTATGGTTGTGGGGCCACTACACCCTGGATTTCAGAGGTCGGGTTGACACAAGATTACTGAAGTTATGTTAAGTGTTAAAGGACCACTGAGACTGTCTTAATCTAATGGGTAGTAGCAATAGCTCTAGGATAGGATAGTTTATCATATGGATTGCCTCAATTACAAAAGCATTACTATAAAAGTAAGGGGTGAAACAAAAATAAGAAATGTGTATCGACCGCCTGCCATGTGCACTTTTGCTCATGCAGTTTCCTATGATCGTGATGCCAAGTGTGTAAGGAAATACTCCCATCTTCACTTTCTGGTTGAGGAAATCATCTAAGAGAAGATAAGTAACATTCTTAAAGTCATAAGTAGCCAACCCAGGATTTCTACTTGGGTCAATCAGACTCCACAGTATTTTCCTGTGGACAAGCGTTAGTGATCGATTTGAGAAGAAAAGAAAACAAGATTAAAATGACTCCATATTATTCTGGCCTTACGTGGAGACTCATAAGGTATGTCCCTGAAGAGGCTGAGCAATGCGGAGTGGTCTTGCCAAAAGAAGGCAACTTGTGTTTAGTGACTGCAGATGACATCCTCCTCCAGACAAACCGTATTAAAATTTCTATAGACTATCACAAAGGGAGTGGGGTCAGCAAGAATGGACAGAGAAACACAAAACTGTCAACAGGAATGGAAACCTAACCTAAAGCACAGGAACAATTTTCAGTAGAAGAAGAACATTCTCTGTAGGACTGCATCACAATATGTAGTTTTCGAACTATTCTCCTTCATCTGGCCTAAAGGAATATCTGGTCTTTTTTTTTTTTTTTTTAATTGCCAGTCATTAACTAGGAGACACAATCATGTTTACTCAATGGAGCACTCATACTTGTAGCCCTTCTATTATCCCTGTCTGAAATATCTTTTTTTTTTAAATAATTTTCCTAGTTTGTGATTACCCTTCAAGTTGAACCTTGCCTGGTCTTCATTCTGCCAGCGAAATTAACTACTCCATTATGAACTCTTTTATTTACTCTTCATTAGAAATAGATTATTTATTAGATAATCCTATAAAGTGGTTGTTAAAGGTATTCCAATAGATCGTGAGCAAATTGGGATATCTAAATCCCCTTTTCATCCTTAGCTTTGGACACACCGCCTACATAATACATAGTAAATACTCAACATGTAAAGGAAAAAAAGAATAAAATTGTAGGTAACTCTGGTTTAAGTAATCATGGAGGCACATTCATGAACGAAGGCCATGTGCTGGTCCAACTAGAATGAAAAACTTTTCTTCCTGCTTAATTCCTTGAGGTTAGAGGTTTATATTAAAAATAGTGTTATTTTCTCAAAAGATCAAGCACCGCATAAAGATTTTTTAAGACTTTCCAAGCCACAGAGAGAAGACCCAGAAAAATTTATGTAATCTCCCCAAATTAGCATGTAATGTTAACCTCATTCATACATTTTAAATCGTATTTATTAGGTGTTCATGTTATATTTAAGAAGCCAATCAATGAGCAATCACAGTGCCTGCACTCAAGGAGCATATAGTCTGGTGGGAAAGCAGACATTTTATAACTTACAAAAATAATTATTAAATTATAAGTGTAGAAAAAATATAATTAGAAAAGTACTATATGGAAAAATATGGGGGCATGTAAGCATATAGCAGAAGGGACTCATCTTTGGTGAAAGGCTGATCTTAACTAATAAGATAAGGGAACGAAGGGAGATAATTAAGAAACTTCTGCTGTAGTCTGAAAGAGATGATGTTGACTTGGACTAGGGTTGTGATAGCTCAGATGGACAGAAGTGGATACATTTGACACGTATTTCAAAATTTAAACCAGTAAGACTTTGTGATGGTTGGAATGGTGAGAAAGAGAGAGCAAGGATGACTCAGAGAGTAATGACACCATCTACTGAGAGAAGGAGCAATGATGAGGGACAGTGAATGAATGACATGCAGGCAAGAATGAGAAATTTGATTCTGGACATGTTTACGTAAAGAGTGTTCATATGAGTCCTAAAAATGGAAATAAAACTATATAAATAAGAGGGTTTTTTGGCTTTCAAATAACCTTTTAAAACAGTATTCTCCACTGTTATTAAGAAGACCCAGTAGAGTACAGTGGACTAATGTCATTCACTGCTTACCCAAAAACTTTGAATATCTCTCCACACTTTTATAGGTTCCTATATTTTGAATCCTACCCTCTTAAGTTGAAATTTTAAGGAAAAGTATTTTTCTAGGTTCCTTTATACTTAGGGTGCAAGCATGGGCCTCAAATTCCATCAATCAGATGTACCTGCTGAGACTCTGATTTGGAAGTGGGCTACTGAGAGCAGGTGGCCAAGCATCAGTTTTTCTGGAGTAGTGCCATTGTTTTGAGGTTGGCAGTGGCAGCAACAATCATTACCGAGCCACTTCCAAGTGAGGTTCTATTGTTGTTCCTGAAAGCTCAGGGCCTATTTATCCAGATCTCTCAATGATTCTCTGAGCTGCATAATAGTCTCTAGCAATTCCCATTCTGTTGAAAGTAGCAAGAGCTGGGTGCCTGGGTGGCTCAGTTGGTTATACATCTGCCTTTGGCTCAGGTCAGAATGCCGTGGTCCTGGGTCAGGCCCCATGTCAGGCTCCCCTCTCAGCGGGAAGTCTACTTCTCCTTCTGCCTCTCCCCCTTTCCTTATCTCGCTCTACCCCCTCGGTGTCCCCTTTTCTCTCTCCCCCTCTCCCCTTACTGGTGTTCTCTTTCTCTCACTGTCTCTCTCTCTCTCTCTCAAATAAATAAATAAAAATCTTTAAAAAGTAAAAAAAAAAAAAAGTAGCAAGAGTTATTATCTTCCACTGAAACAATTCAGAGTCTGATTAATAAATAGTGACAATTAATATATTATATTAATATACTGACATAACATTTCTACTTATATACGCTGTTATATATTGAACAACCTATCTGCTTCAAAGCATGAAAATATCACACAGAGATGCTTGGAAGCAAATAACCAAATAATTTTTAACTTAATAAGTTCAAGGAATGTAATAGAATGCCACAAAGGAAATAAACTTCAGAAACTGTAGGAAATGAATACAGAAGTTAATCCTAATAAGTCTATTTATAGTCAGTGTCTAGGAGGCAAAAAAGAAAAATGGAAAGGAAATTCTAAGTTAACAGATGGAAAATTGTTGCATAACAAGAATACTCACACTGGGCTTTCGAATTTTCAATTTATATGGAATTCAGAAAATGGCTTCCACAGCAAAGCCCATTATGTGAAGTGTGTGAAGAAGACTTGATATACTGCAGTTGATACGCATAAATTAACACATTTTCCAGTAGGTGTACCTATCTAAAACAGGCAATCAGTCTTCTTCAAGCTATAAATAAAGACAAAAAATTAAAAAAAAAACTTTTTAAAACCTAAATGTTCTCATTCCATCTAATTTCTCCTAGCTACCCATAATACTCAGCTAGCCACTTGGAAGTCTGCTCAAAAATGACATGTCGGTCTAAAAAAAATCTGAGGAACATTCATAAAACCAGAAAGTTGCTTAGAAATAATATTTTACTATCTTAATCCAGAGGCAGATTGTCTTAAAGAGAACTAATCTTTATTTCCTGCAATCTGCATGCCAGGCCCTGCATTAGGTACTTTTTTTCACAATATCCTACAGAGGAAGAGCAGGAAGTTTAGGGAAAATTGACATCACACAGCTAATAAAGGGAAAAATCTGAGATTCAAACAAATTGCCTGGCTCCAGAGCTCTACCACATCATCTCTATCCAAACATGGAAGAGTCAAGTGGAGGCCTCCCACCCATCAACTAATGGGCTTCTGACCAGGTCTTGCCCACCCAAGATTGCCCTCTGAAAATTTGATGCCCCAGAAAAACCTTGTTCTGTGATCCACTTTTTTCTAGCTGTGGCTGGCCCCCCATCCTTTATTCCTGCCAAATTTGAGCGCTGTTTTCGGTTTTCAGGTTTTCTGATTGCTCTCAGAATGATTCTCCTGAATCAGTTCAAGGTCTCTACCCAACACTCAACTATGTCCTTTCCATATTTATAGTGTAATATTTCCCATCTAGTCCACCTAATCTAGACCCACTTAGATATTGGCATAGACTTTGGTCTGGATTTTTCACTCTCTCTTAAGTCTATCTAAGTCTTGAAGGGCAAGGAGAGGGTTCTTGGTTTGACCTTGACTTTTTTAATTTACCTTCAACAAGTTCCATTCACTTGGGCTCTTGACCAAATGCTGCTAGAATGACAACCAATGGAGCTAGCACTTCCCTTAACTCTACTCTACAACTAGTTCTTGCAAAACAAAACACAAACCCACCAAACGAAATGATCCCCAAGGCTATAATAGCATCATCAACAACAATATGTGACATTTATATCATTTTACCCATTACAAAGCACTTTCACTTTCATTGTTTGTTTAAACCTAGTAAATACATATATTATCCTGTAATTACAGAAAAATAAAGTACAGAGCCTAAATATGAAATGATTTACCTAATGTCACAAAGTGATTGATGGAGCTGGGTCTCAAATTTAGGTTTTTTAATTCTAAACTCCATCTTTCTGGGAAATAACAGCATTTATGACAAATATAATAAACCTTCCAGTAAAATTCACTAAAACATATTAGTGAAAGAAATAATTTAACTTTAATGAGTTATTTATTTATTTATTTTTAAAGATTTTATTTATTTATATGACAGAGAGAGACACAGCAAGAGAGGGAACACAAACAGGGGGAGTGGGAGAGGGAGAAGCAGGCTTCCCGCCGAGCAGGGAGCCCGATGTGGGACTCGATCCCAGGACCCTGGGATCGTGACCTGAGCTGAAGGAAGACGCTTAACGACTGGGCCACCCAGGTGCCGCCTTAACTTTAATGAGTTTTTTAAATCAGATATAAAGATTAGAGAAAAATTCACTGTAGGAAATAAAGTCATTAATTCTTCTCTGAGGTGCAAGTCAACAGTATCAGTATTTTTAAAAAGCTTTAAATGTTTCTTGATAGTTTGGGGATTGGTTTGTCTAAATTGGCCACTACATGTAATTGAAGCTGAATTATTGACAGACATAGGGGACTAGAAATACTTATACAAACATGTATACCTCTAACATATTCTATCTCACTGACATGCAATATGTTATTAATTTCTTTTTTCCACAACAGGATCTGCATTGTCAAATTCATCTCTGGAAAAGCTTCTAGTAGAAAATACAACTGAAAGTGCAAGGCTGTAAACTAGAACCAAATGGAGGGGTTATGAAAATATCTGTTAATAGAGTTCGGAGAAAGGAAGAGATTGTTACGATTTGGAGCCAAGGTCTGCAAACCACCACCTGTGGGCCAAACCTGGCCCACCACATAGTTTTGAAAATAAAATTTTACTGGGACACAGCCACACTCCTCCATTTGCATATTTTCTATGGATGCTTTTGTGCTAGAAGGGCAGAGGTGAGTAGTTGCTACAGAGACTTGTTTAGGCACCTAAAACATTTACTATTTGGTCCTTTCAGATTAAGTTTTACTGTTTGGTCCTTACCAGATTAAGACTACTGGTCTGTGTCACTGTGGAAGATTTGATGTGGGTAGAAGAGCTGGACCTCGGTCCTTGGGAAGAATTTGGAAAGCACTGAAAAGAGACAGTTCAGGCAGAAAATCTAGAAGGAGCAGAGGCACATCCTTAAAATATTCTTGGGAATGGTCAAGGGAGAGGAAAAGATACAGCTTGGCTCCAACAGAGGACCAATTGTGGGAACTAAAGGGATACAAATATGAAAGGCTGCCACAATGTGGGGGACTTTTAGATCAGGCCAATCAACTTGAATGTTCTCTGAAGACCTTGACTGGCACCCCACTACAGGTATAACCCAATACATCTTCACTGGCACCCCACTACAGGTATAACCCTGATACATGTCACCCATCATCACCCAGTTTTGAGTAGAGTCAGGGAAAGAAGAGCAGTTCAGAAATAAGCAAACAAAAATAAAAGAAATTCTTTTTCTATTGTCCTAGGAACATTAAAAGGGATCCCACTTACAATAAAACCACCTCTAAAAATCCTCTTTCCTTCCTTCTCCAATTTTCTTACCTTCCAAAGTCCCCCTCTCCCTCGCCTTTCACCCTCCACTTCTTGATCCCAATGCCCACCACTTTGGATGTTTTCTCTCCCTGCCCACTTTCCTACTATCCTTCCCCCCTTCACCCTCCTTCCCATTTCCTTTGCCTCCTCCTCCGTCTAAACATCAATTCTGCTTGATGCAGTCTTGGAGACCCTAGAAAAGATTGGATTCTCTTTAAACAGGAGCTCATAACTATTTTTGTGCAGTTGAACCCATGGTAATCCCGTGACATCAATAGACTTTATCTCAACACAATGTTTCTAAATGCCTAAAATCAACTGTTTTATTACAAATAAAACCAAATCTATTGAAACACTGTGAAAAAATATTTTTAAAAATATTACATTATAGTAAAATATATCTTTTATCTATGCATTAAATAACAAGATCTAGTGATAGGATTACTAACTGCTATATAAAATGGGGCGATTAGCATAAGTGATGTTTCGAGATATTGGCAACAACTAAAATATGGTAGACAATTATCTAATATCCTCTATAAATATCTGTGATTTCCATTGCTGAAAAGCCCCAGGTAGTATTAACATTACTATGGTTTGTTGCCACTTAAGTTCACGATTCAAAACATTTAACTTTATTTAGAGGTTATTAGAATTTTTTAGAGGTTATTATTATTATTTAGAAAATAATGAGGGTGGCTTCACCATCCCCATAGACAATCTCCTGAATGTCAAGTTGCAAACTCTTCCCTTAGAGGATGAAGGACGAGGAACTAAACAAGCAAAGACGAAAATCTTTTTAAGTAGGTAGGGAAATTGAGGAAGGCAGGGACTCTCATGTGGGAATTTTCTTTACCACTAAAATTTTTGAGTAAGGAGGAAAATTCTAACAACAGAGCTTTATAAATATTAATTTGGCAGCATTCAAAACACATTGGGAAAAAAGAGATGTAAATAAACAAGTCCAAAAACTTTTGAAATAGCACATGAGGTGAGCTACATGGATTACATTCTATTTGGAAATAAAAGGGGACATCTTACTTGAATTTAGAGGGTATTTCATTAATCCAGTTCCCACACTTAAATCAGGGGTAGATGACAGTTAAGGAAATGTTTCCAAAGAAGAGTGAACATTTTGTTTCATAAAACAGCCTATTCCCCAAACTCTGCAACACTGGCAGACACACACAATCACACACAAGCATGCACAACTGGAAAAACTCGTAAAGCTGTTAGAAATCTAGTACACTGAAATTATTCAACAAGAAAATGCTAGAAAATTCTCCCAAAATGCAAGCATTTTGAACAATGGCTTATCTGTACGTCACAGAGTAAGCATCAGAGTTGGAGTTGAAATTCCCACTCTGCCATTTGTTAACTATGTAAATTTCAGCAAGTTCCTTTAGGCATCGGTGTTTTTCATCTTTAAAATGAGAATGCTACCAGCCATATCTACCCTCCAGGGCATGGAGAGAATAATTATTCTGTATATGCCAAAACACTAATCATGGTATTGGATACATTGTAGGTACTCAATATGTGTTGATTGTATTTCAAAATAAGAGTTTATGAAATCCACAAATTAAGATGCTATCATTTAAAGTCATCTTCAAATGAAAGGTCTCATGTGTTCCCCCTTTCTCCATGGCTAAATCATGCGTGTGTTGTCCTAGAAAGAAAGCTATAATTTGGCTCCCCATGAAAGTTCCTTGATCCTGAGGCAATACGGAGGCTGTAACACTTAAGCATTTAGAATATTAGAAAGCTGAGCATCTAAATAGGGTACTTTGAAAGAATTTGGATTACGTTGTGTACTCCCATCTTCTTGCCTTGGTACAAAATAATTAAACTCTTTGAACACAGGTTTCCTTGCAGCAACCCAGATTTCTGGAGCTGTAGAGTCTCGGCAGATAGAGCTTGATGTTATGAAATGTGGTTTCACCTTTTTCTCTTGATAACAAAAGCAACTGTTAAGGAATTCAAATCCCAGGCAGTAGCCAGTAATGTAGTACAGAAGGAAGGCAATACTTAAAGCCTACAACATCTACTTAAGGATGTGCTGGGTTTTACCTGAAAACAAACAGTAGCTTTTGTACTTGCTTTCTTAGAAAAAAACCAGGTGCAGTTCTACTGGCTTATAAAGAAAGGATGCACACACTACCCATTCAAGACTCTTTCCAGTGAAGACATATTTTAACAAATTAAGCCCTTTTAAGACTGTATTTTGTTCCAAGAGAAAATGTTGGCCATGCTCCTTTGATTGGCCAGAAACATTTTTTGAGTCAGCTACACATTGGTTTTCTCTGTACCTTTCCTCAATCTGGCTGAGAGTCTTCATACCTTCCAGATTTTATAAGCCATTCAGCAGCTTCCTGCCCACCGTTTCAATTGAGCAAGACAGGACCATAAAACTGAAAGATTTAAGCCAAGATGAAAGAAAAATTGTGATTTGCCTCGGCCCTCTTCTGGACATTAGGTTTCTCCTCTGGCCATTTACTGAGTTTGCCCGAGAGACTTCGACTACCATAGCTGGTCATGTAAGTGATCCCTTTCTCACTAAAACCACATCAAAGCCTGTCCTCTGATTCTACCTTTTCTCATGCCACTGTTTACTGGTGCAGATTTTCTTTAAAAATTGCTTTTGACGAAGACCCCATGGCCAAAGATTTATTACTGTCTGCCTCTTCTTTTCTAGCTTGCATTTCAAAGGACTCCTCATGATCTTGTAACCCACACACTGATAGAGAAACATTATTTTTTGACTCCCCGAAGTCTGCATAATTGCAAGATCTGTGTGTAGGAGCTGTGTAACCGTGCTGCCACAGGATGAAAGGCAAAGGCAAGTTTTGTAATTCTGCTACCATTTAGAAACACAGCATTGCAAAACTGCAGAAACAGGACCTCAAAGAATAGACAAGACAGAGGTCACAATTTAAATGCATTTTGAGTCCAGGTAGGTAAAATTATGCTGTAATATGGCTACACGTAAGACAAGAGGAGTGGGGCCTCTGCTGAATTGACTTCAGTCACTGAATTTAATTAAACACTCTGCTCTGCGAACAAAATCTCTAAATGAGCCAGATTCCACCTCGCGCACATGTTAGTGTCGTGATCCATCACTGGTCAAATGGTGCCCCTCCTACTCCTTTAACCCTCCTGAAGAGTATATTCTCTCCATTGCTGCACTGATTTTACATGATGGCTGAGAAAGTTCTGTCTGCTTTTCACACCCAATAGCCAATCCAAGGAAGCTGTGTGCAGCTTGTCACCGCCCCCCCGCCCCCGAGCACATCTCAGACATAATCCTTTTGGTGTTAAAGACACAATGGCAGCAAAGATTGTAATCATTTTGCTTTTTGGTCTACCACAAAAACCTCCCAACTGATATCTCTACTTTCATCAATCTATGCAGCACACAACCAGAGAAATCATCTTCCTTAAATACACTGCGATGATATTGCTTCTCTGCCTAAACACTTGCAGGGGACTTCAATCATTCCTTATGCTTATTCTAAATTCTTAATAATGATGAGAAAGCTTCCTATGAACACATCCATTTTGAGGTAGGCTTCCTCATCACTTATTCCCATCTGAACTCATCGTTTGCATCAGGCCAACTTGCTTATTACCTCTGATGCTAAGTCCAGTGTCTGAATTTGAGCACACGTTCTCCTTTCCCTGTTCTCCCAGGGATGTCTTTCCCCTTCTTTTTTCATAGAACTGTGCCCCTTGCTCCCTCAAGTGATGATTACCATCACTCAGTGCTAGTCGTTGATACAGCTGCTGCCTCTGTCACAAAGGAAAATTTGTAAAGTGCTTCCATCCCTAGTTTGGCATGGGAAAGTTTATTTTGCCTAGTCACTAATTTTGTCATTGCAAGCGCTTTATGCTCCCTTAGAAAGGGAGGCATGGTTGCACTGCTTCAGAAATACTAGGTCACTGGTCCTTCCGCTGCGGCCACCTTGCTTATTGCCCCTACCCCCCAGCTACCCTTTTTAAACCTAATTGTGTAAAGAAAATTGTTAAATATTTTCAAGTGCCAGTGATTATGTATCTATAGCAAGGTTTACCTTCCCTAAACCAAATGTGGCAGAATTTCTTAAACAAAGTGCTTCATGCCCAGAAACAGAGAAGGAACAAGACAGAGGAAAATTTGTTCCAGAACATCCAGAAATATCAATGATTGGCAATTTTGTCTAAATCTGATTTGTGTAAATCTGAATCATAAGAGAGTCTTGATATCAAGTAATGACTTCCTTTGAGATCAAGGTAACTAGGGAAATAGCCTTGGCTTTGAACTGTTCAGAAGAATTGAAAGTGAACTTGTTTTATAGATAAATGGCCTAAAGGCAGAGGTAGGAGAAGTCACTAATGGATCATTGATGGAGAAGGGAGACTTACAACTGGTCCCCTTTAAGGCTTTTATGCCAGATACTGCTGGGCACCACTAGACAGGAGAGGAGCTTAGATCTTGGGAGGGAATAAACTGCCTGAACATAATCTGAAAAGAGATCAAATGGTGTTTTTTAAAAAGCCTCTTCCAAACTATATAAGAGGACTCTAGGTATTACCTGACTCATTCCCTTTCTGACTCACTTGACTCAGTTTTCACTCACACATGTAAAAACAATCTATTTTCTCATTTGCGTTCCAGAAAAGGTCTCATTTTATCTATGAAGAAAATGAAGTTCAGGAATATTAAAGATATTTCCTAAGAATGCCTAGCTAGCTAGTTAGTAAAGCCATAATGCAAACCTTGGTTTGTTGAGCTCCAGAGCCAATGCTTTATACTTATTGTTCATTATGAACACACTAACTACTGTGGTTTGGGGATTGTTTCACAAGTAAGAGTGTGAGGACTTTTCCATCATGACCACCTCACTGGGTTTCCAAGGCTCTATGCTCCTTTGTTTGAGTTTAAGGTGTCATAGGATGCCTTAATGGTATCCATATGGGATACATCATGTGGGAATAGGGCAAAGGCTTGGGATTCTAATGGCCTTGACTTCTGTGGGATGTCATTGGTCAAGGTGCTGACTGCTGACAAAGGGAAGAGTGAAACAAAGGGGAAGGTAATTTTCATCGGACTCTTGGATGAGGTGACGGATGGTACTTGCTCAGATGACATTTGAGGTACGCAGAGGATGATTCAGCTCACACACAACTTCTGGATGTTCCTTCCTGTCCATGTGGCCCCTTCGAATCCAGCGATGCTCTATGCCATTGCTATCCTAAGTATGCAGCTTTGGTATCACTTGGGAGCTTGGTAGAAATGCAGAATCTCAGGCTCCACTTCAAATCTGCTGAACAAGAGTCTGGATTTTAACCTGATCCTCAGGGGATCATTGTGTTAGAGTCGAAAAATATTCCAGTAATACAAAGCTTAGGACAGAAGAAATCTGTGTGAAGCTTCTATAGTCTTATCTACCTGGACTTCCTCACAATTTGTGATTCTAATTGCCTCCCTGGAATCTGCCTAGCAAACAGAACACAGCGTTCCTTTCCTTGGGGACCATGAACCCCTCTATCCTCATCACCTGCTCCCATCTCTTCTTTCAAATGCCAGGAATTTTTTTCTAGCCTGGATAGGACACTACCCTCTTTCTATTATTTGCCCTGGTCATTTTATGTATTTTCATTTAGGTTCACTAAGACCTTACCTGCTTCTGAAGCAGAAGAGCCAAAGACACTATGAATCTATTCCTGATTTCTACCTTCCCTCAACCCTGAGCTGAGGGAATTAAATAGAACCAACTATCTGCTGGGATTGGGACAAAAGAAAGGAGTAAGTGGGGGGAAGGAGGTAGGTAGAAACATAGATTAATTTATCAAAAAAATATTCTCCCACAGTTATGTATGATGTATTTGTTTGAAGTATAGTCTCAAGAGTGTTTCTGACCAGGTCATGGCTGTTCATAGATTTCTAGAAACTAAGACCTGTGTCTGCTTTCTACTTTGAATCCACATAGATGTGAGAAATGTTGGTGGAAAATGATGATTGATTTCAAAATCCCTGGCTTTGAGATGACTCAGTTATAAAATGAGCCAATTTCCTTACTCTCTAAGCATAGGGGATGCCGTGTAGCCTAGTGGTTAACAATGTGAGCACTGATATACGACTCTCTCACTTCCTAGCTGAGTGGCTCTGAAGAAGCCTCTCAATCTCTCTAGACTTTTTCTAATGAATGAGCATAACCCTATCATGCCTACCTCAGAGAATTTTTATAAGATTAAATGAAAAAAAATGCATGTCAATGTTAACACACTATCTGGTATATGGTGTGCCTAGAAAGCCAAGCTTCTCTTATTACTTTAGAATTATTACCCATGAAATGTTAATATTCACCTATGGTAACTAGAAAATTACAACATTTGAATCTAGACCCCTAGTGCTTAAAATTATTATATAAAAATTGGAGCTGGAATTATCATCATAATACCAATAATATATTTATTGGGCATTAACTATGTACTACATTTTCATATATTATCATGTATAATCCCCCTAGCTTTTGTGAGACAGTTTCTTTTTCATCTTTCTCTTCCACCAAATCACCAAACCTATTTCCTCTGTTCCTGGGCACATAACCAGAGACTAGATGGGTAACCACCCTTATGCCCAAGGATGGACATGTAAACGAGTGGAGCAGAATAGATAAGTCGAAGATTATGCTACTTCCAGGCTGGGCTCACAAAAACCCACCACGTACCATCCCTGTGCTTTTCCTCTGCCGTGGCAACCTCCAAAATTATATGGTGGAGATGGAAGAGTTGCAAGATGGAAGGAGCCTGGGTTCTTCCCTGGGTTCTTCTGCCTCTTAGAGGAAAGACACCAGCAGGTTGGGAAAAACTTTTTTATTTTATGTAAGGGAGGAATAAACCCTTACTGTGTTTAGTCTCTGGCACTTATTTATTATAGCAGCCACTCTGACTTTAATTCACTTGGGAAATTAAGTACCTAAGGACACACAACTTATAAATGGGGACCAGGAATTCTAGGTCAGTTGAATCCCAAAGCCTGTTAGTTCATTAAACTAAACTGTCATCAAGCTTCCCCTGAAAGCCAAAAAGGGGTTTGATTTTAGCACCCTACTAAATCATGTCAAATAGTAAACACTAGGAGGGGATGAGCCCGAAATCTAGAAAACACCTGAGCTGGTTGTTGTTGGAACCAGTGCATGAATCAGCCAATTCATGTGCCTGGGAATTTCCCACAGCTGTCGTCAGATAGTCTCAAGCAATGCCAATTTATTAGGAAAATAATTTTGCCTTAAGAACCTGTCATTGATTTTCTGAAATCTGTTGTCAGTTTCACTTCTCTCACCATGGGGTACTGAACTGGTGACGTGTATGTTTGGAGCCTCTAATGAGGTTAGTAATGGTCTTATAAACTCTCCATGGAGCTCTCACATCTCTAATTGAGAATCAGACTTGAAATTGGCCAGACCCCAGGGAATATTCTCAAAGTGCATGCTCATGGTGACAGCTATTTACTCAGAAAGCCTACAAGGCCTTCTCCCTCCCAGAGCCTTAAAGAATCAGGGCAGGCATAAGTCCACTTGGTGGAACAGAAGCTCTAGAGTCAAGCAGAAAAACAGCATCTGTGATAACAACAGTAAACGCCTGCGTGGCACATACAGATAACAAAGTTCTCCCAAGAGTCAGTAGGCATTGAGACAATCTCCATTTTATTGATGAGATTCCTATGAATCAGTGAAGTTGAGTGACTTGCCAAGAGCACAATAAAATAAGGTCTCACCATTGGCCTCCTAACTCCAAATCCATCATAGACTATTCCAGCTCTGTATCTAAATTCTCAGAGATGCCCGTCAGTGCAGCAATAACGGTCAGAAGAGCTGACTCTCACACTCTTTCGAGCGATGGAAACTGCCCCATACACGAGACAAGTGGCCTGTGAGTGAGGGTCTGTTCTGGCATCGTCCCTGCCCTCTTCCCTACCTGCTCAGCATTGTGAGACGCAGGCCCTTCCAATCTGTCAGGAGCCGCTGCTTTGTCTTATCATTTCCATGGCTTATGGCTTGTGCAATTAATTTTTCTAGTTCCAAAGTCAGGAAGCAAAATTCTCCCAAAGTCTGAGCGTCTCCCTTCTACTCAGGCCTAAGCCTGGCAAACGTAAGTGAAAGAACATTGACAGAAGGCAGGATGGTTTGCTCTGCTCTGCAACCCTCCCCCAAGGCATATCCCAAGACTATTTTTACACAATGCACAGGGAAGCATCAGGTTTGTTATTTCCAAAAGGCTCATTCTGAACTGTAAATCTGTTTTGTTACCTTACCACAGTAAACAGTTGGAAAAACATCCAAAAATAGGCTAAAAATACCTGAGCCAAATTCAGCACTTCTGTGAGAAGACTGAGCACACGGGTGACACCCCTGGTAGCAACAGTTGCCAACATTAGAGGCAACAAGTCAAGTCCTGATGAGTTAATTGCCCCAGTTGAACATAAGTGCAGTGGAGGAAAGGGTTCGTTAATGCATGAGACTTGACTTTTTTTTTTCACAGAAAATAAAACCCCAAATGGAGATTGAACATCTTATGAAAACTTGCACAAGGATAACTTTTAAGGAGGAAAAGAGACACTCCAATTTGTAGATGAGAGGACCTCAAGAGTAAAAATAGTCATTCTTCATCAGTTTTAAAAGGGAAAAAAAAAGACCATTTAGCACACTTTTGTGTCCTTCCCACTCAGCATGGACTCATGGAAAGGGCAGGTGCTCTAGAGTCCAGAAGACC
The DNA here is from genome assembly GCF_003265705.2 of Callorhinus ursinus. Taxonomy (NCBI): domain Eukaryota; kingdom Metazoa; phylum Chordata; class Mammalia; order Carnivora; family Otariidae; genus Callorhinus; species Callorhinus ursinus. Next base: position 82,644,890 of record NW_027397066.1, read on the forward strand.
TGAATTTTAAGTACCCCCCCTAAACATTGAGATGACCACATTTATTAATTTCCCAGTCTTGGTTCCCATCTATGTAATATGAGGAATAATGTCAATTTTTCTTGGACTGTTTGGACATTAAATGAAGTGACACAGACATAGTACCTGGAATTACGCCCAGTATATAACGGGAGCTCAACAAACTCTGGTTCCCCCTTAACCCTGTACTCTAGGGGGTAGAAATGTGTAGACTAAAGAAAAAGAAAGTAGAAATACCATCATGCAGGACAGAAGGGCATTGTGAAATCTGGCCAAAGGTAGATCAACATTCTGATATGGAAAGCAAGAGGGTAACAGGAAAAAGTTCCTGCTCCCCAAGGCTTCTTCAAATGAAAAAGGGAAACACTGTGTAACTCGTTATAGCTTCTTTGCTTGGATTCTATAGATGCACTGGAAGTGCCTGCAAGTTACAACTAAAGGTGGGAAAAGAGCTGGGGCTCTAAACCAGGTGATAGTAATTACCATCACCAACGAGGCGTTCGTGTCGCTTTGAAAAACTAGTAGATCTATAATATTGAGATTTATTTTTTTAAAGATTTTACTTATTTATTTGAGAGAAAGAGAGAGAGAAAGCACAAGCAGGGGGAGTGGCAGAGGGAGAGGGAGAAGCAGGCTCCCCGCTGAGCAAGGAGCCCGATGAGGGCCTCGATCCCAGGACCCCGGGATCATGACCTGAGCTGAAGGCAGACGCTTAGCTGACTGAGCCCCTAATACCGAGATTTAAATCATAAAACCCTGCTAAGAGAAACATTACAAATCAGTGCAGTAAGAGAAATAAAATCCTGACTTCAACTTTTCTTGTTTAGGAAAACCCATCTCAGTTGGCTGTGGCGCTAGTGTACCAGTGGGTGGCCAGGCCTGGTCTGCAGGGACTAACCTGTGAGGAGAAAGCTCCAGCACCCTGCATACCTAATTAGGAGACTGGAGGTAGGGGGGTGTTGCTGAAGGATAAGGAGGCAGAAGGAGGGGAGAACGCAAAGAGGAGGGGGGGAGATACAAGGTAAGACCTGTGAAGAACGTTTGGCCGAGAGATTCTTAAGATCTGGGATGTCTAACAGCACGTGACAAGTCATGTGCTGGGGTGCATAGTGTTAAAATAAAAAACCAATGGAGACCAGCCTTGAAAATTTCTTGAGCAGACAAAACCAGTTTAGTCATACAAACAAAACTTGATTTAGCTTATTTTGCAAGACTAACTTGACCTGGGTCATCTCTTGCTTATGCCTCTGGAAATCATAAGCCAAATTTAAACTGTTTCACGAGGTTACCATGAGGTAACCACTGACCAAGTCCCTATCATTTAAGAAAAATTTTTATAACCAATCACTGTGAAGGATAAATAGTCACTGCCTCTCTACTATATAAGCTGCATTGTAATAACATACCCCTCTCCCCCACCTACCCCGAGCCTTATTTCATGTTTTGGTTTGGGTGCTTCCAGTTTGCCAACTTATTTTTTGGATTTGTGCACAATACACACTTTGACTAATTATTACTTCGGTGATTCATTGGTCTTACTTCTGTTTTTTTCTGAACTTTTGACAGTAGTAATCCTCCCTTATTGCCTCCAGCCTTTAGAAAAAGTCTGTTCCACCATTGCCTTCTGATAGTGGGTGCTATATAGGAATAATTAAAAAAGCACAGAGCTCCATTTTACAGCGGGGTTTCCTTTGGATAAAAACATAAAATAACTCAAAAAGAGGGCAGTCCCAGCAGAAGGATGCAAACTGAACTCTCACTAATTATGGGCTAAGTGCTAGTTTCGGGGTACACAACACCACTCCCTAGGTTCAGTGTTTTGCTAGAGGGCCCACAGGATCCAGCATCCCCAAGTTCTCGGACTCCCGCCAGGCAGGATCCATGGGCTTTTCTAACGACAGTGGTCTCAGGCAGCTATGCCAACTTTTTTTTTTTTTTTTTTTTGCACAGAGCTCAAGACAGTTTCCAAATCTTTTCAGAGAAGCATGTCCCTCAAATTCTGGAAGACTAGCAATGTCAAATGTCTGACACTTAACCTCTTTTAGCACTTTATACTCTAATAGCCACTTTCCTATGTGCATGAGTTTATTTTATCTTTACATCAGCGCTGAGCAGTGATCATTATTACTTCGCACATGGGGAACCCGAGGCTCACTGAAGTTTAGTAACTTATGGTCTCACATTCAGTGTAGTAAGGAACTGTGCTTCCAACTCAGATCTTTGGACTCTAAATTCAGCACACTTTCCACTAATTCACACCCACACCATTTCTCAGCTTGTGACTTGCTTTCCAGTCCTCACCTCTAATCCACTCCTTCAGGAACTTTCTATTTTCACACCTGCCTAAATCCAATAATGAGGCTGTGGCAGATCGTATTTCTCAAAAATGGTCACAATGATATTTCCAGTCGCACTCGCCCTTCCAGACACTTGCCACTCTCCCATGGAGATGTGAAGTCTAGTCCCATCCTCCCCTCCCCCCGCCCTTGAACCTGGATCCACAGAGGGAATGTGGCAGAAGTGATGCCCTAAGGCCACCCAGGTTATGTAGTAAATGGCCACATGGCTTCCTCTGTCTCTCTCTCTCCCTTTAGATATGCACCTGGTAGCCCAAGGTGACAAGATGCTCAGTACGCTGATGCAACCGTGCTGGAAAATCCCCATGGAAAGACCACATTCACACAGATGCCCGGGAGCCTTAGCTGTTCCAGCCCCCAGCTGTTTGACGCTTCCCAACCCAGGCACCTGAAAAGCAAGGCAATCGAACTTTACATGATTCCAACCCCCAGCCTGCGAGCCACCCCTGGTGATGCCCAAGGCGACAGAAATAAACTGTCCCCGCCAAACCCTGTCCAAATTACAGATTCATGCACAAAATAAATGTTGTTATTGTTTTCAGTCACTTAAGTTGTTTCCATTTTAGTAGAGCGGTTTGTTACGCATCAACAGGTAATGGAAACAGCGGCACTGGTAGAGGAACAGAGAAAGTAGGTATTTAGATCTATTTTTAAAAGACCAAATTCAAGCCAATATACGTAAGTATATATTACTGTTAAGATATTTTACATTCACATTGTCACTAGTCTTTTCAAGCTAAAATGCTCTTAACGTAGCAGACAGTAATGCCAACCAACCACATAATAGATCTGAATTTTTGAAAATATGTGTAAATCTTACACTTTTTACATTTCGTGAGAGGAAACCATTTCATATTTTCAGACAATGAAATCATACTGGAAGAGAGTCTTTTTAGCCCAATAATAATGAATTTCACCACAAAACAGGACGCATTATCTCATGTAATGAAGGAGCTTACTTCTTGGCAGACATCAGCTCCTGTATCTTCATCTGTTTTGACTTAGAGAGCTGAGTTTCTTTGGAGGTGTATTTATTAGATCCTTTGGAAAGTGGCGTGTGACCCCTGGGGGCTGAGGAGTGCTAGGACACCTTTCAGTGGGCAGGTAACATGAAAGTGACAGGCCAACAATACCAGGGTTTGGAGCCGGCACGTCATGGGGAGAGGAACACCCTTCCCACCTAAGCTGGCAGGAGCCACCAGGTGAACTGACTTAAGGGAAAATGAAAATAGGATGCTAATGAGGCAGGAGACTATGGACGTTAGGCATTTGTCATTACTGCGAGACAAAATAAAACAGGAGCACCCTAAACACCTGAAGACGAACATAGCTGCTTCATCTATACTTTTCAGTGTAGATCTCAGAGAAACAAGTCTGCCAGAATTAGAAGTGGCTTCCCACTACTCAGTGTGGCACTGAGCATAGTTATACTGTGGAATAAGTCTCCAGAAAATGACAATGTTCCTCATCAGCGGGACATATACAACTACACCTACCCCCGGGGAGGGGAGTAGGGGTGGATTTTTCTTATTCCATACTCATGGGAAACTGACCTTGCCATTTACTTGAAGAGAAAGAATATAATCTCGAGACAGTCAGAAGCAAGCACTGACAGAGATGAGGTAAAGGGTGCTCTGCTGATATGGCTCTCGGGCCACATCTCTAGAGAAGGAGCCTGAAGGTGGTCCTTCAAATTATGCCTCATTTCTTCATACTTCATCCAACTTTTCCTAATTAAAATTAAACTTTTACAGAAATTTTATTATTGGCAAAATTCAGGGCCAGCCTTTGAACAGTGGATGCAAGAGGAAAATATAAACTGGAACAGAAAAGTGAATTTTAATTATGCCAATAATTACAACTGTTTTTCATTTTACCCCCTGCCCTCGGTGACTCTCAACTCTCTCCTATCACAATACCATATACTCCTCCCACAATACCATATAGCTTCCAAGGATTTATAGTATTTATACCCCCCAAAATATTTTGGTGTATAGAGGGAGTTTGGAAAACAATATCTCATGCTGTTCTGTTAATCTGGACTTTCAACAACATTTCAATGTTTCCTTTTTTAAGCTCTAATGATATATAGAATTTTAAGTTGTCTCTCAATATTTCCACCACCTGTTGTACACACCGTGTATAATAATTCTCTCCCTATGAGTGTGGGCAGAACCTATGAACATGATAGTCACTCCCACAATTACATTACATTATATCAAGACTTGGTCACAGCAGGCTAGAGAGATTCTCTTACTGCTTTGAAGAAGTAAGCTGCCATGTTTTGAAAAGGTCACATGGCTAAGACCTGAGGGCAGCTCTTAGAAACAGAGCAATCCCTGGCCAGCAACCAGCAAGAAAACAGAAACTTCAGTCTGACAACCACAAGGAATTGAATTCTGCCAATAACCCAAGTGACCTGAGAATAGACCCTGATCTCTGGATGAGAACACAGCCCAACAGACACCTTGATTTCCCAGGCTGGTGAAACCCTGACCAGAAGGCCTCCATCAGTGTAGTGACTAATTTTCTGATCTACAGAAAATGTGAGATAATAAATGGGTATTATTTTAAAATATTAAATTTGTGGTCATATGTTATACAGCAACAAAATTCTCAAACTACTCTCTCCCCAACCCTTGCCAAGTCTTGTTTTCAAGATGGTATCACATAGCACTTACCATAGTGTGTAGATATTTTATTATCCACTATTTTGTAGTGATACATTTTATTGTCACTATTTTCTAACTATAGAATTTCTAGAGTTCTGGCACAGTCTTTGAACATTCAATCCTGTGTTGTGTCTTATCCACTCTGGACTAGATGCCTATGACCTGATTTACTATGCTTTCAGCTCCTCCCTGCTTCTACTTTGTGTACCCCTGAAAAGAAAATCAATAGCAAGAATGATATTTATGGTACCCCAGGCAGTGAAAAGTGATGTTCATGGTGAGCAAGGGAGGGACACTCTTCCTGCCTCATTTCCTGGGCCTAGAATCCTCCACGGCCCATGCACAACTGTTTGCAGCTGCAAGGCTGGCCAAGAGCACGACTCATTTTGGCCCTAGGAACACTCTTCTATCTCCATCTCCAGGTCCTCTCTTCAGGGCTTGTCCACTTCCATTGCTCCAGAAAACAAAGTGAAGTAAGCTGTTGGTTAAATTTCCAGAAGCAGGAAATGTCTAAAGTTACTGCCATTTACAACAATGGTTGATGTCATAAATCAGCATGGAACAGAAGAAGTTAAAATGATGAAAAAAATATACCTTATTTAGGGTAAGCAAGGGAACCCTTTACCTATCTATCTATTGGTTTTAATTCATGACATATTTCCCCAGAATGTGATCTAATTTGGAGACAGGGTTTTTAGAAGTGATCAAGTTAAAATGAGATAATCAGAATAGGCTCCAAACCGAGATGATTTGTGTCCTAGGAAAGTAGACATTTGGACAGAGAGACCAACATGCATCGAGAGAAGACTGTATGAAGAGACAGAGAGAAAACAACCATCTACAAGCCAAGGAGAGAGGCCTAGGACAGATCGTTCCCTCACGGGCCTCAGAGGAACCAGTTCTGTGGACAACTCGATATTGGACTTCTAGCTTCTAGAACTGTGAGATGATAATTTCTGTTGCTTAAGCCATTCGGTTTGTGGCATTTTGTTAAGACAGCCCTAGAAAGCTAACACAGCCCACCATTTCTTCCCTGAGGGCACCACAACTTTAGCCTCTCTGTACAGGAAATGTTGTTCCTTCTCCTTTGTGCTTTTTTGCTTTTTTTTTTTTTTTTTAATCTCATTTACTCTCTGTGTTATCAGTAACGGTTCCATGGCCCCTCTAGGAACAAGCCCTGCAGAACGTCTTGGTAACTATTTGATGCAACCAGAGGACAGGCAACAGGTAAAGATGTACACATTTTGATGTGCTGGACAAATTGGGGAATGAGTGAGCAAATCTGTCTGGATTGAGTAGAGAGTTCATGCCCCAAAGAGATAAGCTATAAAAATCAACGTGGGCATATTTTGAGGGAAATTTGGAGAAGTCTGAACTTTATCCTCCAGGCATAAGAAGAACTGAAGAGATTTGGCTGTTGTCTTTTGTTTGCCAAGAGTGTTATAATGGATGCAGCCTTTCAGGAAGATGCATTTGGCTACACATAATTTTAGAAAATAGATTAGAAAAAGGGCCAGAGTGATGGAGATCAGATGGGAGGTTATGAAACAGTCATGGGTTGAGGTATCAAAAACCTAGACAGTAATAATATGATAGAAATGGGAAGAAAAGAATTCATGGGGAAAATCTCATGAAGAATCAACAAGTTTTATTGGACCAGAAGATGACCTTGAGCTCTCCAGCTGAGACAAGCAAAATTGAGTCACCTGATAGTGATAAGAAAAAACAACAAATGGTAAGTAGCTTAATCTGAGTAACATGTTATGTCAGTACATCTTAATAGTGATTAACAAAGTATTAATAGTTACTAATAAAATATTTTTGTTTCCTAGGTATATTACAGAAATCTCTTCTCAGATACAACATTCAATGAGCCCAATTTGAGTTGCTGTTACTTGTTTGATAAAATCATATGCAAAGAATTTAACCACTTATTTGGGAGGACATGGTCACTGTTTCCTTCCTAAAGTGAAGGACAATGCTCTTTTTCCTTATACCAGGAGAAGAACTGGATTATGCTTACTTTGTGTTGCCGGAATAAATACTCATATGCATACACACACTCACATTCATACACAATTATACAAGCCTTCCTAAAACTGTATTATAAACTACTGCCTTCCTCATTACTCTTCAGGAGTACCATGAGACTCAATGAGTGTTAAATTATAACCTAAATAATAGCCACGAATCCATTCGCCTCCATTATTTCTAAAGAACCAAACTTAATATTAGCTAGACTGCCTTAATGTAGAAACACATGAACAATAGGGTCATTTTTACGATAGGAACACAGCCTTTTCTGACTCTCTCGTATTTATTTATTTATTTATTTATTTATTTTTAAGATTTTATTTATTTATTTGACAGCGAGAGACACAGCGAGAGAGGGAACACAAGCAGGGGAGTGTGAGAGGGAGAAGCAGGCTTCCCGCTGAGCAGGGAGCCCGATGCGGGGCTCGATTCCAGGACCCTGGGATCATGACCTGAGCCAAAGGCAGACACTTAATGGCTGAGCCACCCAGGTGCCCATATTTAAACCAATATACCTTAACACTGTTAAGGACCGTGCAAGTCCTTATTCACTTTCTGTCACTTTCTTCCCTTAGATTCCTTTAGTGCAAATAAAATGTGGAAGATGACAACTAAAGACAGCAAGAAAATGTTACAGAAACATCAGAAGCAATTGAGAATTTTGAGAAAAAAAAAAAAGCAGCAGGCTTTATCCCTTGCAGACATTCACTCACAGAAATATAAACAGTACGACTCTGGACACATTTTGAAGGTGTCACTACTTGAAGTGTGGCAAAGCAATGTAAACCCCAAAAGCCATAAAATCATAGTCTGTTAGGATATGACATCCCTAAATCTCAAATCATTTGGATGTTACCTCCCCAGGTACAAAGTTCCAAGGTTTCTGTAAACTTTTTCGCTCAACACCACCTCCAGTGCACGACTTAACTGTGGTCTAGAAATGAAGTTCTTTTCACATTAGTGGAAAAAATATGAAAAGAAACAACCTTTGAAAAATGCTGATGAAATGTAACTTTTCCCCATAATAATTTTCTGGCATTTATGACAAAGATTCTCTGTTACTTACAACTTCCAGTGAATTTCATTCTTGGCTTCGATGCAACCCAAAGAACTGACAGGGGAGGGATATTAATACATCTCTGAGCAGTGAGGGAGCTGTTTTTCAAGTGAGACTGAAACCATGAGTGTTTGGAACATCTCATACTTCAGTGAAATCCAATTTTCTCTTACAGGTTTCACTTGGTAGCAAGAAGTCTCTCTTATTGCAATGCTTAGATTCCAGCAGCATCTATAAAAGAGAAGGGAAAAGACTCTGCAATGATGTTTAGGAGTTTTTTGTTAAATGCAAATATGCTTTCATCTTGTCTGCTTCCAGTGAATTCTCATCACTGAGGCAAGACCTCGGACTTCTAATGATTTGTAGAGAATTATGTTACCAGTAGTTTTACATATCCTCATGTCTGAACCTTCTGGGTTTTGTGGAAACACAACAGCCGGGGATTTGCTGGCAGACTGGAATCATATTTGACAGCAAATGATTAAGTGGTAGAGAAGGGAGATTTCAATAGGGTCATACGGCGTGAAGGGGGATTTCAGTTGGGTGACATGTCACGTGAGATAGGAAATTCTCTCGTAGGGCGACATTAAAAGGTTCGCAGAGATTCATGGATACAACAAATATTTAATATGTACTTATTGTGTGTCAGGCCTTCATATCATGAAGTTATCCAGGGCTATCTGGAGAAATGGAAGTTGGAAAACCTACAAAAGACTTAACCTTGGGAAGAAAATCAAACATGAAGAAGATTGGTATAGTCATTGAAGTACCTCGGTGGCTCATTGTGCAACCAGCTACCATAGCTAGAGCCTCTGTCAGGGGTTTCCAAACTGGAGCCATAGCTCACAAAGGTTTCTTCAATTCCTCGGATGTATATGGGAGTTACTGTTGTTGCTATTGTTTTTGCAATTAGCAGAACGTCAACCACATTTTAAATACAGGAAGAGCTTGGGAGAACTTGAATCTCCCTCGTAAAACAGGAATCTCTGTTCAGAAAGAACAGCTTTGCAGGTTAGGGCACCAGGTTTTAGACCCCAGGTTTAGGAAAGATGTGAACATAGGTCTTAGAAGGAAATGGTTGGCTTTCCAGAGCCTCCACAGTTAATTACCCGCAGATATGTGCTGCATTCATCGAGGTTCTGCTGTAGATTTCGACATGGCTGAGAGTTCATAAAATCTGATTTTATTCAAGCCCAAAGCAAAGTCTCAACTATTCTGTGTGTTGTATCTGGAGTCCACTCACCCTAATTGGAAATGAACCTCCATTCCCTTGTTTGGCACTTAATCCACATCAGATACAATTTGACCACTTTATATAATTCACTAAACTTCCACAATAACCCCTTGAGTCATGTATTATTAATATCCCTATTTTGAAGATATGAAAATTAAAGTCATGATCAGACAGCTTGTTTGTGGCAGAGCTTGATTTTGAACTCAGCAATGATCTGTTAACAGCTGATTTTCCTGAACCTGACATCGAACACCTTGCTACTCTCCTAGTAGCAGTTTGTTGGATAAATCATCCACGCCAAAAAGGGAAATTATATAAAGACAGTGAAGGAAGATTACTGGCGGCATTTTAGCCTGGAAAATAAAGGCCACTGAGTCAGAGTTAAGTCCAAGGAAGCTTTTCCAAGAATTTGTGAATAATCACATAGCAATAGTTCAATCCAAAATTGACCACTATACCACCTTTTGCTAGCAGTAATCTTGATGCATATGAAGTAACTGTCTCTTCACCTTGACTGTTGGGCATCAACAACAGAAATAAATATTGGGGGATATTTTAGTCTATACAACTCTATTCAGAACAATAATAATTATTATTTGATTTTGCAAAAAAACTTAAGTATCCTTTAAGAGAATGGAGCATTACACATTTTGTCTATTTTTGTCATTGTTATCTTTTTTGTTTTGATTTTGGTCCAGAGAAGTCATGTTGATAATAGCAGATAAAATTAGAGAAAGTTTTGAAGTTTAGTCAATAGTAGGATCTGCAGTTCTGTGTGTGATGTGTTTCTTTGTTTTGCTTTTTTCCTTTTTGGCCTATCAGCATTTTTGTCAGCAGAAACTGAACAGAACTTTCCTCTCCCAACAACCCATTCCTATTCCTTCTCTTCATTTCTTTCTCTCCCTGGCACCACTAAATTGCTGCAGAGGATGACTGGGCCACTGGATCTAAATATACTCAGCTCTAATCATATTGCATCAGAAACTGCTACTAAAATTGAGCTGTAACACATTAGAAACATCCAGAGATTTGGCTCTCACGGAAACCATGTTTCTCTCTTCTGAATCCCAAGATGCCTTCAGGGGAGCAAAAGAAAACCTGCAAATACAGAGACCCAACGGACCTGGTAGACATGTTAATGAAGATACTTTTTTCCCCCCCTTCCTGGGGGAAGAAAAATCCTTGTGAGTTTTCTGCCTACGGGCATTCAGGCTCTGAGAGTCCACTCTCTCTTTTTCCTTGACTTCTTCAGCAACTTTGTATCCCTACTAAGGTGGGTATTACATAAATAGAGGTCAATTGGCCAGCCGCTAATGGTTGCAGGAGTTTGTAACTTTGTTTTACTAATCAGTGTGTGCACTCAGTTGAGAATTAGCAGAAGCAGCTAGCTTTATTAGCATTGAAGCTGAGCTTCCACAGTCACTAGGAAACTTGGCAAATCCATCCTCACAAAAATGCCTGATCCTCACCTCCACTTCTACTGCATGCACCTGCACACACACACACACACACACACACACACACACACACACACAATTTTCTGTAACAGTATCCCACTCTGGAGACCAACAAGAGTTATCATATCATTGAAAAGAGCCCCTTAAGATGAGAAGTGATAGGAAGGTATATAATCGCTTTACAGTTTCTGAAGGAATGACTCTAAAGAGATGGGCTGTGCTCTAAGTCAGTGAGCGGTTCCATGTTCTTTGCGCCATGACTCAGATTCCAAACTCATGTCCTTCTTGCTAGGCCACAGTAAAGACACCATATATCACTATTCACCGCTGCTGGAAAAAGTCATTATATCTTCAAACTCTGGGTGCTAGGGGAGCCTTCTTCTTGCTAAAAATGGTGGCAACATCACATCACCAAAACTGGCTCTGATTGCTTGCTATTCCTTTTCATGAATGCCCAGAAAACTAGAGTCAAGGCAAGAAACTTGGAATGAGAAAAGGGATAAACCAAGGTCATTAAGACTTTGCTGAAAGTCGAGTACCTTTTTAGCTTTAGTATGATCTGACAGATGGCGCGGAGACCCTGATGAGAGCTTCAGATGCAGGGATTGTATCATCAAATGCAGTTCTGGCAGACATTATCCTACCCCACCTTCATTTACATGGATCTCTTATATTTTAATTGTAAACTATCAACTTTGATTTCTTTGACAGTTTTGCAATCTTATTTGTTATAACCAAATATTTGCATTTCAAATACCAATAGATGATAGATAGATAGATAGATAGATAGATAGATAGATAGATAGATATAGATGATAGATAAACACAGAGGTTCTTAACTCATTCTAAATGACATTTCCAGGTTTTTATAATGCAAATTTCTCATCTAGTCCCCCATGCTAGACAGGAATGTTAGTGTTTCAAAATTCCAACGTGTGTGTGTGTGTGTGTATGTGTGTGTGTGTGTGTGTGTGTGTGTGTGTGTGGAGAAGTTCATCTTATTCTATTCTCTTTGGACCTGGTACTGACTTTCTTTTCCCCAAGGTTGTATTACATTCAGCTAAAGATGAGGACATTTTAAAGCTAAGCCCATTTGTAAATCGGGACTTGCCTGCCAATAAAAGCCATATGTAATCTGAAATCCTGATTTTAATCAGAAGTTTCAAATTTTTCACTAAGTAAACCTTTATGCCAGAATGCTCATGAGAGAATCCTGAGGTATCATTAGCATAATTGTACAGCCTTAGGGATTAAGAGGAGGACAGATCTGGGCTGGAGTCCAGCTCTGCCATGACCTAGCTGTGTGACCTTGAGCCAGTTGTTTCATTTACATTAACCTCCGCTAGTAGCTTGCTCATTTGGCTTTTGTGAGGATTAAATAAGCTAAGGCATGAAGAATGCATTGTTTAATGTCTGAAACATGATGAGTACTCACTAAGTATTACCTAATGTTATATTTTCCCCTAAAGCTTTCAGAGAAACCGAATACATGTCATTTGCAAAACAACAAAAAGTAGACTGGCACCAGACATTTCATCAGAAGCACTGAGGCTGATAGACAGTAAGCAATACTTTCAAAGTTTTGAGGCAAGGAGATTCTTCAACCTAAAATTCTATATTTGGCCAAATTATAAATAACCTATGTCAATGCCCAGCAATCAAAAAACCACCAGGTAACTCATCTGCAGCCGAATAAGATTGAGTATATTGATTCTTGCTGCAGGAAAGGAAGGCCTCACCCCACAGGCAGGCGTGGGCATCTCTGTAAGCAGGTGTCAGGACACTTTCATTATAGGATGTAGGCTTGTGGTGAGTGGTGTTGGAAGGAATGCAAAGAAGTGGGATTTGCTCTGCTTTAGGTGATGTCAGGAGATCCTGTGATTAGGTACCTTAATAATTCTCATCTAGGTGTCAGGAGACATGAACCATTAGGTCTAAAACTTAGTTGGTATGAAAGCAAGAGTCATTTATATGAGGTAAGAGAGAAGAGAGAAGAGACTGGACATTTGTATGGTTAGCTCCAAGTTCTTGTTTTTGTATATGTTCTCAGACATGATTGCAGAGTGATCCTGTTTTTTTAAATATTTTTTTATTTTAAAATTTTATTTCATCAACTCTTTACTTGCGTATACTTGACATACAATGTTACATTAGGTTTGGTTATACAATTTAGTGGTTTGATGTTTGATCAATGTATGCATTATGCTATGTCCACCACAAGTATAGCTACCCCTGTCCCATTAGATCCTGTGTTTTTTATTTGTTTCATCATGGTCACAGAGTTACCTTGTCTGATATTGGCGTTCTGTGAAATTGTTTATGTTACCAGAGAACCTCACTGTTACCAGGCCTGCCACCAGCTGATGGGACTTGTTCCTTCTCAATGGAAGGGAAGAATAAGGAAATCTTCAGGCATGCAAGAATTCAGATATTTTACCTTACATACCTTTTTTTTCCCCGAAAAAGTTACTTGAGGATACACTCAAGCAAAAAACTGTGAAATTAACCAAGATAAAGAAAACTTAGAACCCAAGAAATACGGGTCCCACACCAGGAAAGCAGTGCAGCTGTTCCAGGGAGAAATCAGCCCAGACCAGAGAAACGGTAAGAGAGACTGACCTACTGGAGAGAACCAGAAGCAAGAGTGAGTTAGTAGAATGTCTGGCTGGGATATAGGACTGCAAACATGGAGGCTGTGATAAATTCAAATAGTACAAGAACTAAAAAGGGACACTAGGTAGTAAAATAGTACAAATAGTAAATGTAATTAAAGCACATTTTCTACCAATACCCAGAAATAAAGAATGCAAACACTTTATATCCATTTCTATTAGCAATAATCTCTAGATAACGACTGGAAAACTTCCATGTGAATTAAAGGATGTGGATATTTTCAAGCTTGACAATATACAAATAAAAGGTCAGAGGTCTTACAAGCTGAAAAAAGAGAGATGAGCTGGAGGACATAGTAGGGGCAACAATATTAAACTACAGGGTGGAATTTAGGAGAATCTGAAATAATTTGACAGAATAAGAGATAATGGTATTATTACATTACTCAAAGTCATGCAATAGTCAATAAGAAAATCTAAAAACTAGTTGTATAACTCTGTTGGGAAAATGCAAGAAGGGCAGCTGGGATGGTGGTATAATAAAGGAGGCAACCTCATGTATCAAAACAAGAAGTCTAAATTGCAGAATCAAAAAAACAGCAGCATGTGCATATTTATTGTAATGGTGGAAGTGATGATCTGAAGAACCAGAACCAGAGTGCCTAGGCGGCTCAGTTGGTTAAGCACCCAACATTTGGTTTGGCTCAGGTTGTGATCTCCAGTTGTGAGATCCAGCCCCTCATGGAGTCACGTGTGGGGCTCCATGCTCAGCTCAGAGTCTGTTTGAGATTCTTTCTCTCCCTCCCCCTCTGCTCCTCCCCCGCTCCTGCTCTCTCTCTCTCTGTCTCATAAAGAAAGAAAAAAAGAAAGAAAGAAAGAAAGAAAGAAAGAAAGAAAGAAAGAAAGAAAGAAAGAAAGAAAGAAAGAAAGAAAGAAAGAAAGAAAAAAGAAGAACCAGAACCAGCCCGGACAGTTAAAATTGCTTCCTCTGAGCAGCAGGTACATCATGAAAAAAAAAAAAATGCAGCAGCAGGTGCATTGTCTTCTGCCTGAATCCTTTTTTCTGTTTGATTTTTTTTCAAATGCATACATTATTTTAATACAAGCTAATTTTTTAAAAGCAAAAGAAGTATTTGTAAAATGAACATGGTCATTACTTAATGAATATTTATTTAATGAATTATGTACTCTAGATTAAATATGAGAAAAATATAGCTTAGAATCAAAATTTTATCAGAAACTTTTTGGATGGCATAATTTCTTCATAGTGCAAAAAAAAAAAAAAAAGACAAAAACAATATAATACAATTATCCAGCATCCCCATCCTTCAGGATTAACTGGCTACCTTTTTATCATGGGAAGCTGTTTTCTAATCCTGCAGCTTCTGAGTAACTAATACCATGGACAACAAATCGATTGACTTCTGCAATAAACTATGGTCCCTGGGCATTCACCTCACCAACCTGAAGATCAAGGAATTCGGGACTTTGCCGAATCACACATGGCACCACATCGCTGAGGGTGGTTCTGTGCAGAATCCAAGACTTGGTAAGAGACAGCAGTCTCCACCCCACAGGGCCCTAGGGGATCTGTACTGAGATCATTGACTAGATACTTGTGTCTTTCCTTTTCACTTGTGTCCCCCAAGTGCCCCCACCATTATTTGCTTAGATCCCAGGCTTCTCTGAAACATAAGGACAGTATACAGAATAATTCTAAACATCCACATGTGAGATCTCATGCGTGTCCCCACAAATGGAAATGGGGCTTCTGTTTGGACATACTTAGTCCAGTGGTAGTTGTTTGTTTGTTTGTTTTTTAAATTTATTTATTTGACAGAGAGAGACACAGCGAGAGGGGGAACACAAGCAGGGGGAGTGGGAAAGGGAGAAGCAGGCTTCCCGCTGAGCAGGGAGCCCGATGCGGGGCTCCATCCCAGGACCCTGGGATCGTGACCTGAGCCGAAAGCAGATGCCTAATGGCTGAGCCACCCAGGAGCCCCCAGTGGTAGTTGTGACCACCCAGTATCAATTTTTACTTCTTAATAACATCCCTGTTAATGAGGAATTACCTCATCCCCCATTGGTTCCGTTTGATAGGACTGTAATAAGAGGGGCTCATCCTCTTCGCCAAGGAGTAGGTTCATGACCCAGGGTCAGTCAACAGACAGCTCCTTTCATGGAATCCAAATCTCTAGTAGAGGGACCAGGTCACCCAGGTCCCAGCTCACCCAGGCCTTTCAAGAATAGGCTGTTCCTGCTAAGAGCAGTGTTATGGCTCCCAACACCCAGCTCTTAGGGGTGCTCGAAATCTACCTATTTCTAGGATTTGGTCTCCACCCATCAATCCCGTGAAACCATGTAGTCTTGAATGAGTTAGCTTTTGCTACAGAGAACCAAAGAATCCTAACTAGGGGGGCACGTGGGTGGCTCAGTCGGTTAGGCGTCTGCCTTCTGCTCAGGTCATGATCTTAGGGTCCTGGGATCGAGTTCCACATCGGGCTCCCTGCTCAGCAGGGAGTCTGCTTCTCCCTCTGTCCTTCCCCCCAACTCATTCTCTCTCTCTCTCAATTAAATAAATAAAATCTTAAAAAAAGATCCTAACTAGGTTGATTGCATAAACTGATATTTAAGTATTTACTGATAGAGACTTTAACCAGATGGAAGATAATGACATCAATAAAGTGAAGATGATATTTAATATATGAATAAAAAAGGAGGAAAAGGATAATGCATGTTCTTTCCCAATGTATAACAGGGAAGATGGCATCCCCATATTTGTTTTTAAGGACAGAACTAGAGGTGGGGAGGGACACAGAAGGGGTGCTGCTCTTGGGCGTAACCGGGACTCTGTACAATTCTCCGGGTGCTAACCAGAATTCCAAAATGAGATTGGAATGCAGTGCGTAGCATGAAGAGAAAGGAAAATGTAAATGTACTACATAGGCAAAGAGGATTAAGATTGCAATTATAAATGAAGAATAAATGAAGGGTCTGTGAAATCCTCTGATAAGGAAATATCATGCAGACACGAAAGAGGAACTGACAGCCGCTTGGGTACAGCAGAGAACACTTTCAAACTATCGATATTTTTAAATTATATTCCTAAGGTTTTGTGAAATAAAAGAGACAGAAAATAAAGTGATCCTGAAATTAGATGTTACAAAACTGGAGGAATTATAATTCATCAAAAAGATATAAGAAATATTGTTTTCTGAAAAATATAGTCAACCAAAATAAATCCTCACTGCAAATAAAACACAGACTTAAATATAGAGTATAAAAGTAAAACACTGTCACTTTTACCATACTCTAAGTTTGAGAAATAGTTTCAGGGAGTTATGAATAAAAATTTGTGATTAACTCACTTTTTGTTTTTGACCACCTGCCACCTTTGGGGACAGTCTCATGAAATAATACTTTAAGACTTTATTCAATTGATCTGAATTGGCTTGAAAATCTGCTGACAAGCTATCAAATGAATGGCAACAAACAGTGATATTTTGGGTGCCTGATGAGGTTCCCTAGGAACCAGTATTAATTCAGTCTCACTGAACATACAAACAGAACAGTGTCCTCTCTGGGGCAATAACAGAACACAAATTACATTGTCAAAATTCCCGGTAGTCTAGGGGGTTAACCTCGTGAGATTTAGATCAATTGGGTTTTGGATTTTGGTAACAACTTATCACTGACTAGGGTTAAAAAAAAATCTTTAAGTAGGCAGGCCTGCAGCAAAAAAATTAGCTATATTTAACAAGTGAAATGTCCTTTGCTTGCCTTTCTTATTTCTGTTTACAGATGGAATATATATAGGGGAGAAAGAAGGCAAAGAGACTGTTACTCTAGCTTTGAGGGAAATCTCAGAAGAGAGACACATGGATGACACCAGGGCGGGCTCAGGTGGAGAGAGAGAGAGTTGCTCAGAAATGAGTCCCCTACGCCAAATTCCCAGTCTCTGCTGCATGTTGTTAGGGAATGGGAAATTCACTCCCTCTGTTGAATTATGTAGCCAATTAAATGTGAACCATCTTCACACCTGTCCATGTTTCTAAGGCAATGGGATTTGACATAAATGAGAAATATAATATAAATTCCAAGTTGCACTGAGAAATTTATTATGTTTTTTTAGTAAAGCCACACCCCTAACCACTCAGTGCCTCAAATGCCCCATTTGTAAACATAGAAAATCCTTGCTTATACAATCCTCACTGAGATGGCAGAAGGATTCATAAAGTGTGAAAAATACTCTTCCTTAGAGAAAAGAATTGCATGAATCCAGGATTTTTCCTCATCTATTAATGAAAACTTGACTTTCCCACAAAACTGTGTCCCACTGCAAAGTCAAAATATGATAATCCTATCAATTTTGAAATTACCTGAAGGAGATCTGGCAGTTTCCCTCAATAACTCAGTCCCGATATAATTATGTCCCGACATAATGTTCATTATGACAACAAAATGAAAACCAGAGAAGTGGAAAATAATGGAAGATTGAGGTGTCATATATGCCTAGTTAACTGTGCAGAGAGATAATTACCTAGTTTATATTACTCAGACGAGAAGCTTAAATATAAAAGAGTAAATAAAAGAAATTTCACTCCCAAATGAATAATGTTACCCTACAACCCATATTTGTTTCCCTATTGACCACATACTCAGTTTTTGGAATCAAACATAATAGGTTTTGTTCTGTGTGGATTTTCCCATGTGAGAGAAAGTTCTTTTGACACCAGCCACCTTCCTTTCTCCTGGATTATCTCCCAGGGCTTTCCCCTCCTTGGCCTGCACACTGCAGTGGCCATGGCTGTGCATTCCCAGCCCCCACCGCCAGCATCTGGCACACATCTGGAGGGGACCAGCAGCAGGAGAAACTAATGAGACCTTATATTCAAGGTGAGGAGACACGCTTCCGGATAAGCTTACAAACTCTGCTCCAGTCCTCATCTCTGTTCTTTGGCGTCTATTCAACATTCCTCATCTTTAAAACCATTCTCCCATCAACTCACTTTCCTTTGCACCCACTGACCCATCTCTGATAGGTCAACAACTAAAAGAGGAAATTAGTGCCTGATCTCCTACATTTTTGTCTCTCCCTCCTCCAGGCCATTCTACTCACTTCCCCAAACAGGTACACCAATGTGAAAACTTTTCCTGGATTTACAGCCAGGCTTCAAAGACCCCCCTACATGCCTGTGTAGATTGGTGGTATTACCTTACATTGATCTTTTTTATTCTTATTCTTTAACAACATCAATTCCTTTGAACTCCTTAGGATCGATAAATTAGATTTTTTTCTCCCTCAAAATAGTTTTTCTCCCTCAAAGATTTGCCATTCCTTAAGGCCTGATCCAAGTGTCACTTTCTCCATGAAAAAGTTCAAATCTCTACAAGTAAAAATTCTGTTTCTCTTTCTGACCGTCTACTTCTCTCCCTCTCTCTTTCTCTCTCATCACCATCATCACCACCACCATCCCATCATCATTATCATCACGACCAATGTCATCATCATCATCACCATCATCATCATCACTATCAGTGTCATCATCACCACCATCATTATCATCATCACTGTCATCATCATCATCCCCACCATCATGAACACCTCCACCATCACCATCACGGCCATCACCAACACCACCGTCATTATCATCGTCAACACCACTATCATCAGCACCCCAACCACCACCATCACCATCATCATCACTATCATTGTCATCATCACCACCATCATTATCTTCATCATCATCACCACCATCATGAACACCTCCACCATCACCATCACGGCCATCACCAACACCACCGTCATTATCATCATCAACACCACTATCATCATCACCACCACTACCATCACCATCACCATCACTATCACTATCATTGTCATTATCACCACCACCATCACCACCATCATTATCATCATCACTGTCATCATCATCATCACCACAACCATCACCCACACCACCACCACCACTATCACCATCATCTTTGGAATACTTTAATAGTCCCAGCTTCAGGCCGGCACCATAATTATTACGTCTGTATCCAACATCTTCCACTAGATACTAATCCCTTGGAGGCCACAGTGCCTCACCTAGAATATGTGCCTCATCTGGCCTCCTTACTTGCTCATGTTGAGCAAGTAAATAAACCTCATTTTCCATTCTCTCATTCACTTCCACAAATGACAAAATGAGAGGGAAGGACGAAGGGAGTACATGTTAAGAAAAGCAGGGCAGACCAAAGGGCCAAAGTCTACTTTCACCCTGCCCTTCATCTGCCAATTTATTCTGTATTTGTATAACATGCTGCCTTGTACAAAGAAGAAAGTACGTTTGAGGTGGCATTTTTTAAAGAGAAAAGTGGGGTATAAGTATGTAAGATTGCAAGAAAAAGGAAAACCACATTTTTCTTGTTCCCTAATTCTTTTATTTTCCATTTTCTACAGGAGTCACTAGAACAAGACAAAACTATTTCTATCTTAAAAGGCAGACTGTTCTGTCCCCTATTCCCTAGATGAAACTAGTAGAGGATCCCCAGTCAACCAGCAGACAGGCAAGGAAGAAGATCCCCCCTCCACCCTCCTGTCACATGTCTCTTTCCCTGAAGTTATTCCCGGTCAAATGGGACAATGGCCCTTCTGGGATCTTTCAGAGCACACCTTGTCACGTCCATGTGTTAGCACAGCGTAACGGGCCAATTAGTCCTTCGCAAAGATTCATCCACAGCCTATGGTGCTTTGAGAAGGTTTTACAAGCCCCTGGGAACAGAGGAAAACCACACAAACAGAAGCTGCCCTTAAGGGACTTTCACTTTTTTTTTTAAATTTAAATTTTAGGTAGTTAACATACCCTGCAATATTGGTTTCTGGAGTAGAATTCATTGGCTCATCCCTTACATACAACACCCGGTGCTTATCACAACAAGCACCCTCCTTAATCCCTATCACCCATCTAGCCCATCCTCTGCTCCGCACCCCTCCAGCAACCCTCAGTTTGTTCTCTTAACATTGCAAACAGACTTCGCCCAAATAATTAAATAAGTGGAAATGTACAAAGTGTTATTTAAGAAAAGCACCAAACACAAATGTCGCAGTTAATCTCTTCCGTGGACGTGTGAGTGACCATGGGCGAAGGCATCAGCAACGAACACACGTTTATTAAGCTCTTACTAGTGATGCTGCATTAAAGGCCCTTAGCAAAATGCTTGGTACCCACTATGTGTTCTATAAGTGACAAAGAACACATAAATAGCCCCCTGCTACAGAATTATGTATTTCCACTTCTAAATTCCACTTCTCATTTCACTCAAGTTAGACTAGGAATGTTCCAAAAGGTACTCTACCTTTACAGTGCTGGTCGATGCACCGTCCCCCAAAAGTTGGGGTACAAAGAGCCTAACTAGTGGCAGGAATCTCTCCTCTTGTTTTCCTTACTACCTGCCCTATGTGGGGTCTCTATAAGCTCAGTTCCTGGTTTATGAAAGATGATATAGTAGAAAGAGCACGGGAGCTAGGCTTAACTAGACTTGGATGTAAGCTATGCTCTCCCAGAGATTGGACCTACAAACTTAAATCATCTGTGAAATGGAAATAATCACATTGGCTGCATATCACTTCTAGGAGCCTGAAGCGTGGATCCATAGGAAAGGACCGACGCGGACCACTGGCAGGGAGGACTGGGATCCTTGAGCTCTTCTTTGAGGACAAACAAGATTCAACTCCATATTTAAAGGCCAGAGATGACAAACCAGTCTGCTCTGATACCTTGCAAAGAGAATGGGGTATTCTTCCCATCTGTCCTAAGCACAGTCTAGGCACAGATGCAAAGCAGTGATTAACTTTCTGTCAGCAAAGTGGTGCCTAGAGGAAGGCTGGGGCAGCCTGCCATGGCACTTGTTTAAATACCCAAATGGAGCTGACCTTCCCCCTTGGGAGCCCAAGTCAAACTCAAAGGCACCTCTAGAGTGAACCTACTGTCCCTGTTTCATGAAAGCTAAATAGCAGATCTTGTTGCTGCCTTGCAGTCTCATCCCAAACCGTCAGCTTGGGCTTCCTTTATTATAACCCCGTAGCCTCTAAACTGCTGGGCAGGATTTTCTGAGGACTCACCCATGAGCACATCGTGGGCTGCTGGATGTCCACATGCACTCGCACAAATCAGTAATGGAGAGCTGGCTCAGGAAAGAGTACTTACATATTTTTTTTCCCTCAAATGATATAGTTGAGCAAAACAATGTATTCTGTTCTCCTGCTAGCAAGGAAAAATGAAACTAGAGTGTTGCCTTCCCAGCAGCTCCAGCCTTTGAATCGCTCAAAGCAGAAATGATCCTCCGTTTGTAGGCAGCAACAGCCTCCAGAAGCTACGGGAACATTGCCAAGAGCTCTGAAAAACCTCCACAGCTAATTGGGAACCGGCTTATTAGTGACACTTTTGAGAGTCAGGTTGTCATTGAGGAGAAACGAAGGAGAACACGGTGGGCGCTGTAGCCTGGAATTAGGCCGTGGGAGGGAGGGCTGCTTCCTTCTCCTCACAGGAACATTGCTCTGTAATTTTCTCAAAAGCTGTGCTCAGCTGCTTGCAAAAGCCCTGGATCTTGGAAGGCTGCAGGCAACACCTTAGCCTCCACAATTGCCTGAACATGGTCCCCCACCATCTGCATTCGGAAAGCTCTGCGGCCATTTCAAAGATACCCTGAATTAGGTAACACCACCAAAATAAATGTATCATGCCCTCTGAGCAGTAGCCTCTTGAACACGTGTCTCCATTCTTTGTGTAGCTAACTCAAAACTTTTATTTCACAATCATAAACAATTCCAGTAGCAAATAATCCTCAAGGTTTTGTGTAAATATTTAAAACTCAGTGAAGAAAGAAAAAAAGCTGAAGAATTTTTTAAAGTGTTTAAATTAACTTGTCAAAATACCAGTCGGGTCATATTTAAAGTCAGGCTCTTGAAGCACCACAAGGAATGAATTATTTTGAGGGGAGGGAAAGTGATTGCCAGTGTCAGACCAGCTCCATTCAAGCAGAATGCTATGTCCCGTGTGTTGCCTTTGAGTTTTGAGTGAGATGTTGCACTGATAACAAACTGAGTTTCTCAGCTCCCTTCCCCTGGAAGGGTGGTCCCTGATCTGGATAACATTTTCTGAGTTCTGTGCTAGGATGCTAGTCCTCACCACCTCCCCCATGGCCCCCCCTCCCCCCACCCCAGAAAAGATGAAGAAGACGTTGCATTAGCAATGAGAGCAGTTTGAGCTGGGTAAGCCTACACTGCTTCTATTTGACATGCTCCCTGCTGGATGAACTGATGGAATCTCGTCACTGTCCTGGTAGAAAGAAGGAAGCCTGGATCCTAGAATTAACCCCTAGGATGCTCTCCTGGTGTGGGAACAACCCCAAGGAGCTTTTTCTGAAGGTACCGGAAGTCCATCTGAGAACAGAGACTGGAACATGAAAAATATAGTTGACAGGCCTCTGTTTACTGCCTTATTCTATTTATTGCTTTTCTCTTCTCTTTCAGCAAATTCACTCTTCTTTCCTCATAAGGATGGTTTAGCCTTTGTGAATTCCATAATTTAACCCACTTGTAAGAGGATAAGTTCCTTGAATCTCAAGGTAACTCACATTCTCTCTCTAGCTCTTGCTGTTAATACACACACACACACACACACACACACACACACACACACTTTAATGGTACACAAAATCGGGTTGGTTGCCAACCCAGTAGTTGGCCATTTTCACTTCCTTTCTTCTTTGCTAGGACAGATTACCTCCCACAAGAGAACCTAAAATGTCAGTTCACAGCATGCGTAGTTTCTTGTTGCGAGAGGTGGTGATATCACACAGTTTTGGGGTGGCCGTGTGACAGAGTCCCAGAGTGGCCAGGTGACACAGTTGTGGGGTGCAATGTGACAGTCCTGCAGTAGCACTGAAATGGTGTTACACATCTCTGGAGTAGCCACATGACAAAGTTCTTGGAGGCAGAGTGACACATTTCTGGTATAGGCATGTGACACTCTTCTGGGGTAGCCATGTGGTATAGTACTTAGGTGGTGATGCGACACAGGTCTCTGTTGGCTATGGGACACAGTCCTGGGGTGGCAGTGTGACACTGTTCGGAGTTGCCAGAACATGGAAACATTCCTGGGATGGCCATATGCCAGGTATGAGATGGATCCGTGACACAGAAGATGACCATGTGAAACATTTCTGGTCAATGAAGCCTACAGGATGTCTGCTGGAGAACTTCCTGGAAAGATTCTCCCTCTGTATGAAGAGGGATATGGAAAAAGACCTTTCTCATCACTGGGACTTCCCCTTTCTCTTCTCACATTGGAACAGATTTCCATGAGGTTAAGCAAATTCAATATTTAATATATTCTCAATACCTCATACTTTGTTTTTTCATAATAAAAGTTTTCTCCAAGTCACATAAAGACCCCAAACTCTCTCCCATTTTCCCAAGTATTTTGTACAGATAATACAATCGTGTGTGTGTGTGCATGTGTGTGTGTGTGTGTGTGTGTGTGTGAGAGAGAGAGAGATAGGGCATGAACAAAGTTAGGAAGCACACAGAAAAAGCAGTTACCAATCAAGATCTGTCTTCCTCTGTTTTCCAACTGCATCAACACAAAAGGAGACTTTCACTAAAGATGGATTTGAGTAGAATCCTGCTTCACACCAAGTCTCTCCATTTCAAACCCTAGTGTAGCCTGAGGGAAGAAGATTGAGTAGGGGTAAAGTTTGAACTGAATAGGAGATTACAAGTTAAAAAGAACATGTTTGGCTCTGAGTAACTGAAATGAGACTTGCTAAAATAAATTAAGATTTTATGGAGTCAAACTGAGATCTGAATTAGGGAACTGGGTACCCAGTCGAAAACAAAGTACCATCAAATATAGAAAGTACCAACTATTGGATCAAGAAAAAGCTTTTCATGTTTATGCCCCCGGCCAAATTGAGACTATAGTAAACCAGTGAAATAGATTTAAAATACCTCACAAATTTCATTCGAAGTTATTTTGGATACTCACACTAGATACATTCTTTCAAACATTTTAAATAACATGAATCAAAACAAGCAGCCAACGAATATAGGAGTTTAATCCCATCTTTCTCCTCCCCCACACAAAGTCATGTACAAAATAACAAATCCAGTCTTGCTCCTACATTTTCTGCAGGACTACAAAACAAGTTTTGCTTCCCATTCTTAGGGCATGATTTCAGGACCCAATAATTTTGCAAACAGCTAAGATGAATGTCAAACAAAGAGGCAGCAGAACAATTTCCACAAATTGGGAGTGAGGATCAGAAAATGTATTATTCATGAAACATTCTTGAAAACTTATTTTAAAAACTACTCTGACAGACCAAGCCATATATTAATATTAAAAACTCCAGAGCGATGAAGTCATAAAGACTGCTGATGAGTGAAAGTGACATTGAATACAAGGTTAATTTCTAAATAATCATAATAAATTTGAATATTTTTTAATTTAAAGGAAATATATGTTAAAATTGTTTCACATTCACCTATTGATGGTCATTTGGGTTGTTTCTCCATTTTGGCTATTATAAATACAGCTGCCACAAACATTTTTGTACATTTTGTGAACATATGCTTTCATTTCTCTCAGGCACGTACCTAGGGTGAGAAGGGCTAGATCATATGAGACGTGTAAAACTGCCAAATTTTTTCGGAAGTCATTCTTCCATTTTACTTTACCAAAAGTAGTGTGTAAAAATTCCAGTTGCTTCACATGCTCACAAAACCAAGTGTGGTCATCTTTTTATTTTTAATCATTCTACTAGGTATGTAGTGATAGATATATTGCTGTGGTTTTAATCTGCATTTCCCTGATGAATAATGATGATGAACATCTTTTAAAATACTTGTCTTTGCGAACCACGAGAGACAATGGACTCTGAGAAACAAACTGAGGGTTCTAGAGGGGAGGGGGTGGGGGGATGGGTTAGCCTGGTGATGGGTATTAAAGAGGGCACGTTCTGCATGGAGCACTGGGTGTTATGCACAAACAATGAATCATGGAACACTATATCAAAAACTAATGATGTAATGTATGGTGATTAACATACGAATAAAAAATTTTAAGAAAAAAAATACTTGTCTTTGTCCTCTGTTGTGAAGTGTCTGTTCAAATCTTTTGCCCATTTTATGAGTTTTAATTTTATTATTGTGTCATAAGAGTTTTTAATACTCAAGAAACAAATTCATAGCCAGATACATATTCTATAAACAATCCTCCCAATCTATGTTTTCCTTTTCATTTTCTGTATAGTGTCTTTTGAAGGGAAAAGTTCTTATTTTTGATGAAGCCTAATTTGTTAATTTATTTCTTTTTATATTTCTTCTCTTCTTTGTTGTGCTGAAAAATTCTTTGCCTAAACAAAGGTTATGAATATTTTCTTCTGGTGAATTTATAGTTTTATCTCTTACATTAAGGTCTATGATCCATTTGAAGTTAATGTTTGTATATCATATAAGGAAAATAAAAAGCTTCATTTTTTCTAAATGACTATCCAAATGTCCTAGCACCATTTGTAGAAAAGATTATCTTTTCCCCTTTTAGCAGGTTCAGTAAAAATCAATTTATGATATATGTGAGTCTATTTCTGAACTCTCTATTCTTTCCCATTGATCTATTTTTTTCTCTCTTTATGCTAATACTACACTATCTTGATTATCATTGCTTTATAATAAGTTTTGAAATTGGGTAGTGGAAGTCCTCCAATTTATTCCTTCTTTGTTAAGGTTGTTTTAGCTATTCTCAATCCTTTGCATTTTTATATAAATATAAATCAGCTTGTTACAAAACAAAAGTGTGCTGGGAATTTGATTGGTATTACATTGAATTTGTACATACAATGGGGAAAATTGTCATCTTAACAACATTGAGTCTTATGATCCATGAATGGACATATTTTTTCAGTTATTTAGGTGTTTCGAAGTTGTAATATAGATATATATCTTCTGTCAAATTTATACCTAAAATTTTCATATTTTTAGTACTGTTATAAATGGTACTTTTTTAAAATTTTAACTTGTGGTTGTTTGTTGCTAGTATATAGAAATGATATTGAATTTGTATATTGATCTTGTATCCTGCAACTTTACCAAACTCATTTATTACAACTTATTAGTTCTAGCAGAGTTTTTGGCTGGTTACATCAGATATTCTACATAGATAGTCATGTTACCTGCAAATAAAAACAGTTTTAATTTTACCTTTCTGATTTAGATGCTTTATATTTCTTAGTCTTGCCTTAAAGCATTTGATAGAATCTCCAGTACAATAGTGAATAATAGTGATGACTGCAGATATATTCAATTTTCCAGAAGAGCTTGTATAAAACTGGTATCATGAGAATCATCAGAAATCTATGTTATCTACCTCAGAGATTTCCATACCAAAGAGTGGGAATGCAGGCTTCCCTCCTCCCTTACACTCACTCCTCAACTGTGCCGTTTCTCTTAAAAGTTCCAGCAATGTTAGCCCCATTTAGTAACGTGGCCCTTACAGACAAGTGTTAAGTCAGGGAACAATGTATGCACTCCCAAAGTTTTATTGAATGTCTGGTGAATATATAAAATGACCCCCTCATTATGTCCTGTTGGTCAATGGCTAGCCTCCAAAAGCTTGTCTCTTGTTCTTAGCTGAAGGCTCCAATAGCCAATTTCCAGACCAACAGGAAAGCTGCTGTTTGACACTTTATCTTATCTCGTAATATCAGCATGCACTGTTTTTTTGTCCTTTACCACAGGAAATGTTGTGTTTTCCTATTACCATGGGAAGTAGAACCAATGTTCTATTCCAATTACTTTTTCCCTTTTCAGGAATAACTAAGTTACCAAAGCTGAAGCTCTAACTTCTCTCACTCATGTATTCAAGCATCCAATCAACACCTATTTACTAAGTAGCACCAGGAAACAATCCAGGCATAGAGGATAGAGTGGTAAGAAAAATATACACTGTCTATTTTATTATCTTAAAAAACAGAAGGAATTATAATTCCAATAAGATATGACATACTAGGCTTAATAGTGGGCACCAGGGAACAATAAATCCAGAGGGCCCAAAGTAGGTCAGTGAGTCAAAAAAAGCATTAGCATCAGGTATTAGGCAGGCAAAGAGGTAAGGAAAGTTCCAGAGAGAGGAAGCAGAATGCTGAAAGGCCTTGGAGCTAAAAGAAATTGAGTGTAACACGTTGGAAGAATTACAGAAATTCATGTTGGGTCTACTGGTAAAGACATGGGCAGAACAGTGGCTAAGTCACTCAGGGCCAGCTGAGGCAGCTTATGCACTGTACATACTATCTCAAAGACAGTAGAAGGACAACAAAACTTCTAAACATGGAGATGATACAATTAGGCTTTAGAGGTTTAATGACACAATTTGGCTATAGTGTGGAGAGTAGGCTAGAGGATAGAAAGATTTACATCAGGAAATCTATTAGGAGATGTTCGTAGTGACCCAGACTTGAATGGATAAAAGACCAGATTAGTTAAGTTAGTGGTAGTGGACATAAGCAAACATGGACAAACCTGAGACATAGTTAGCAGGCAGTTTCAAAAGAATGTAGATTGCTAAATTCAATGTGAAGCCTTCGGGCAGGATGTTGGATGATTACAGAGATGTTAAAGATAACTTGGTTTCTGTTTCTAGCCAAATTTAGATATGAAGTACAGAAGGAAAACTGATGAATTCAGAATTTAGAGATTCAATGTGAAAGCTGAAAGCAAATAAATGTCGTGTGGCCAGTTGCCCATACGGCTTTGAAACTCAAAAGATGTCAAAGCTAAAAGGTATATTTGAAAACAATCATGTTTAATTTCCAGATTTCATCTGACATTATTTTTTATCTTTGTTATTTGTTTCTGCCTTTTAAATAATCTTTTAAAATTTGAGCTCCACGTTTCTCAGAAAGTTAAAACTAGAACTACCATATAATCCAGTAATTGCACTACCAGGTTATTTACCCAAAGGGTACAAAAATACTAATTCAAAGGGATATATACACCTCAATGTCTATACCAGCATTATCAACAATAGCCAAATTATAGAAAGAGCCCAAATGTCTATAAACTGATGAAAGGATAAAGATGTGGTATATATATATATGTGTGTGTGTATATATATATATATATATATATATATATATACACACACACACACACAATGGAATATTACTCAGCCATAAAGAAAGAATGAAATTGGGGCACTTGGGTGGCCAAATCGGTTGAGCATCTGACTCTTGATTTCGGCTCAGGTCATGGTCACAGGGTCCTGGGGTCAAGCCCTGCATCAGGCTCCTCACTCAGCCCAGAGTCTGCTTGGGATTTTCTCTCTCTCCTTTTCTCTCTGCCCCTCCTCCCACTCTCTAAATAAATAAATAAATAAATAAATAAATAAATAAATAAATAAAATCTTTTTTAAAAAAGAATGAAATCTTGTAATTTGAAATGACATGGATGAAGCTAGAGAGTATAACTTATTATACTTAATGCTAAGTGAAATAAGTCAGTCAGAGAAAGACACATATCATATGATTTCACTCACATATGGAATTTAAGAAGCAAAACAAATGAGGAAGGTGAATAAAAGAGAGAGAGGCAAACCAAGAAACAGACTCATAACTATAGAGAACAAACTGATAGTTCCCAGAGGGAAGGTGGGCGTGGGGTGGGGATGAAACAGGTGACGGGGGTTAAAGAGTCCACTTGTGATGAGCACGGGGTGATGTATGAAAGTGTTCGACCACTATATTGTACACCTGAAACTAATATAACACTATATGCTAACTAACTGGAATTCAAATAAAAACTAACTAAATAAATAAAGAAGTAAATAAATGTGAAGTCCATATCACTGACTTAGCTTTCTGGTACAGAATTTTTTAAAGATTATTTTCGAGAGGGAGAGGGGCAGAGGGAGAGGGAAAGAGAGAATCTTAAGCAGACTCCTCACTGAGCATGTAGCCCGATGCGGGGCTCAATCCCAGGACCCTGAGATCATGACCTGAGCTGAAACCAAGAGTTGGAGGCTTAACCAACGGATCCACCTAGGCGTCCCACTAGCACAGAATTTTTATTAAACATGCAACCCATCTTTACTGAATTCCCCTTTCATTTTATCCGTTTCCCTCTTATGTCCTTGTTATCAACAGAGGTATATAGTCTATATGATGTGGCTTTGATTGTACTGAGGCTGTCCAACAGTTTCCAAATTCACTTCGGGTTTCTATTGTAAAACATTTTTCAGAAATACGCTCATTCATTTCCTATTGAGGATATTTACTTTTCAGTGTAATATAATCGTTTTGTTGTTTTTTTTTTTTCAGGAGCCCTGAGTTAATTTGCCCTCTTACTCATTCTCAGCCAAAATTTTTTTATTCTCACAGAAATTGATCATAGGAAAAATAATCTAATGTATGTAGCTTTGGGAGGACATGTAAGAAACATCAATAGGAAAAGGGGAAAGATATAGGAAAGTGAAGTCATTAATAAAGGCTGCATTATCAAACCAGTCACCGCTGTGAGTAAATCCATGGGAAAACTCTGGGAACCTGTGCACACACAACTTACACCTGCAGATTATTCCACCTGTGGAGCCAGGGAGCTCTGAATGATGTTTGGTGGGCTGCTGTCACACTTCTGGGTAGACTTCCCTTCCACAGCTTGGGTGAAACCTGCCAGGTAAAGAAATGTACATATTGGCAGTTGGAGACCCATCAAAGGTCACTGAAGTGTTAAATCCTGGGGAACAGGCTCTACTACAACAAGTCACTTTTTCCCCCAAAGTGCAAGGGGTATGGATGTCTCTTTGTTCTCTTTACCTCTTGTTCTGTTTCACCCCAAGTGGATGTACTGCAGTGCAATTCTGATGAAAACAACTTAAAGCTAACATCAGACTCCACAGTTAAAGGCTCAGTATATTCTAGACTGAAGTTTATGTCCCCCCCAACCAAATTCATATGTTGAACCCTAACCTCCAGGGAGGCTATATTTGGAGATAGAGTCTCTAAGGAAGTAATTAAGATTAGATTAGGTCATAAGGGTGGGGCCCTGATCCAATAGGATTAGTGTCCTTATGAGAAGAGGCATCAGAGAGCCCACACTCAATTTTACTCCCTTTCTCTCTCCCTTTCTTCCTCTTTCTCCATCTCTATTCCTCCCTCTTTCTCTCTCCCCTTTTTTCCCTGTCCTCCTCCCTGTAAACACATGAAAAGGAGATCATATGATCACACAGTAAGATGGCAGCCTTCTACAAGCCAAGCCAAGACACCTCAGAATGAAAGCTATTTGTCAGCACCTTCATCTTAGACTGTCCAGCTTCCAGAACTATGAGAAATAAATTTCTGTTGTTTAAGCCACCCAGACGGTGATATTTTTTTTTATGGCAGCACAAGCAGACTAACATACCTCCATAAGACTGCCCTGGCATCAGACGCCAGACACACTTCAGGAGTCCCTTGGCCACCTGCACTTCTAACTCACTATAAATTCAAGGGCTTCTATAACCCCCTCAGGTTCAATAATTCACTAAAATGACTTACAGAGCTCAGTCAAGTGTTAATCTTATGATTGCAGTTTTAATATAAAAGATACACATAGGACAATGTCTGGAAGGGAGGGCAGAGCTTCTCTACACTTTTCTGTGGAGTTGGGGCATGTAACCCTCCCGGCCAAGCAATGTGTTTTCCACTGAGCTTCAGTGCCTGGAGTGTTGTTTATCAGGGTTTCCTTATGTAGACATGACTGATGGACTCATTCTCCATGTGATTGAACTCATTTTCCATCCCTCCATCTCTCTCTGGAGGTTGAGAAGTTGGTTAATACCACATGGCTCAAGCTCCAGCCTTCTCATCACATGGTTGGTCTTTATGGCTTAGCATCTGCCCCATCATGAGTCATTCATTAGCAAAAAACATCAAGACCCATTATAAATAAAAAGAGCTCCTATACTCAAGAAGTTACAAGGATTTAGTATCCCTTCCAGAAGTTAGGGACAGACCAGACAAATTCTTTATTATACTACCTCTCCATGTGGAGACAGTCAAATCTCCTTTGATCAGATCTGGAGGGAGAGTTGTTGTGTATTACCACTAATTTCTCATTTTATTGGCCTTCATTTAGTGTATTTTCAACTAAGAATCTTTCTGTGTCTACTACCTGTTTTAGAAAAAAATGGTATACATTAAAACTGTGTTCTTTTCTGTAAAAGACACCACCAGGAGAATGAAAAGACGAACCACAGACTGGGAGAGAAAATATTTGCAAAAGACACATCAGATAAAAGACTTGTATCTAAAATATACAAAGAACTTTTAAATCTCAACAATAAGAAAACAAACAACATGATTAACAAATAAGCCTAACATCTAAATGGATAACTCACCAAAGAAGATATGCAGGTGGCAAATGAGCATATGAAAAGATGCTCCACATCATGTGTCATCAGAGAAATGCAAATTAAAATGAGATACCATTACACACGTATTAGAAGGGCCAAAATCCAAAACAATGACAGCAAAGTTTGGTGAGGATATGGAGCAAAACAAACCTCTGGTTCATTGTTGATGGGAATGTGAAATGGTACAGCCACTTTAAAAGACAGTTTGGCAGTTTCTTACAAAACTAAACACACTCTTACCATATGATCCAGCATTCATGCTCCTTGGTATTTACCCAAAGAAGTTGAAAAACTTATGACTACACAAAACCTGCACACAGACATTTATAGCAGCTTCATTCATAGTTGCCAGAATTTGGAAGCAAGCAAGATGTTCTCCAAAAGATGAGTGGATAAATAAATTGTGGTGCGTCCAGACAATGGAATACTATTAACTCTAAAAACAAATGAAGTATCAAACAGTAGAAAGACATGGAAGAAGTTTAAATGCATATTACAAAGTGAAAGAAACCAATCTTTCTTTCCCCTTTTCCTATTGGTGTTTCTTACATGTCCTCCCAAAGCTACATACATTAAATTATTTTTCCTATGATCTGCATCTGGTATGATTCCAACTATATGACATTCAGGAAAGGCAAAACTATGAAGACAGGGGGAAAAATCAGTGATTACCAGGGGTTAGAAGGGAAGGAGGGGTGAATAGGTGGAGCACAGAGAATTTTTAGGTCAGTGAAAATACTTTGTATGAAACTACAGTGATGGATACTTGTCACTATACATTTGTCCAAACCCATAGAATGTACAATATCAAGAGTGAATCCCGGCCTACACTACAGATTTTGGGTGAAAATGAGGTATCAATGTAGGTTCATCAGTTACAACATATGTACCACTCTGTTGATAGATAGTGTTGATAATGGGGGGAGACTAGGCAAGTGAGAATGGGAGTATATGGGAAATCTCTGTATCTTCCACATAATTTTGCTGTGAACCTAAAACTCCCCTTAAAAATAAAGTCTGTAAAGGAAAAAAAAGCAATCTGTATCTCCAGCCTACCCTACTTCTTCTAGGACTCCTGTTTTTGAAAGCTCCAAAATAAATACAGAAATATTAAAAAAGAAGAGCACCTTTGCAGGAGAAGGCAGATCTCCTTGTTTTCTGGCTGGACATGGACCCAGGTTACTGAATGAAAGTTAAGCCACCAGAGAAGCACAATGTGTCCTGCTATTTTCTTTCAAAAAAGTGGATTATTTTACTTCATGATTTTTCTCCATCCTGATGAATTGCCTTTATTTTTCATAGAAATTTTCTCCAAGATTCTGACAACAGGTTGTCAGTCAGTTTTAGTTTTCAGGAGTGATATATATCTTTCTAACTTTAATAAAAAGTTAGGAGAAGTTGAGTAAGAAGGTAGGAACCAAGTACCATTTCAAAATACAGCTCCAGCTACTACATTTGAAATGGCTCCTTTAAGAAACTTCACAACATCTAATCCTATATCATTCCAGCTTCTTACATCTCTTAATTGTTAACATGTTCTGGCTTGTCTCTCACTAAAAAGTAGGTATGGCATAGTTAGCTGATAAAATTTCATCACATAGACGTTCTCTTCCAATGTATCACTTTGCTGTGAACTCCGGTAAACTAAACCTATGTACGAGGGAGATGTGGATTTCCTTCCCAAAAAGCATCAAGGTCATATTTGACATCAGGCTTTTCATGCCAATATATTTTCTTTGCTTATTTTTATTTTGCTTTGTTTTATTGTAAATCACAATTTAATACTATATCTATACATCATTATCTGAGCTTATGTATAAATATAACCACATACAAACCCTACATCAACTTAACACTCTTCTTCCAAAATCGAATTCTTCACTGTAACTATCCTTGGAATGATCTGACAACTGGTGCCATATTCTGTTCAGATTAATCCTCTATAATGTCACCAATTTTGTATTCCAGGAGGATGAATTTGCAGCTAAGCATTAAATATTGTATCAGGTTATGTAAAACATAATCCATTGGGTTTAAAAGTGAACCATTATTTCAAACTATTGCCATGAACTGTCTCTACCTTATTTTCAGGAGACCATTAAGAGAAAATATTATGCACAAAACTGTTTTAAACAACATCTATTTCAGGCACTGTTAGGATCTTCTCAGAGACAACTGAAAGGATAATCATTTTTGTCATGTGAGAATACAGTGTTCTGTTCTAAATGGGTTAAGTGCATGTGGTGGTAGAACACAGAAGAAAGTCATAATGGGAAATATGAATGGAAGATAGTTTCGCTTTGAGCCCTACAACCTTATTTCATGAAAATAACAAATCAGTCCACACAGAAACTTTCTCTGACAAGTTGTGATTGGTCAACTAAATGTGAGTCTTTGAGTCAGTTCCTGGGCTGCCAGACATTAGAAACTCTCTGCTTTCATTTTCTCAATCCATAATAATACTCATCCCCAAAAATGAGGCTCCATGAAGGTAGGTACATGTTATTCTTTTTTTTTTTTCCAAAGATTTTATTTATGTGACAGAGAGAGACACAGCGAGAGAGGGAACACAAGCAGGGGGAGTGGGAGAGGGAGAAGCAGGCTTCCCGCGGAGCAGGGAGCCCGATGCGGGGCTCGATCCCAGGACCCTGGGATCATGACCTGAGCCGAAGGCAGACACTTAACGACTGAGCCACCCAGGCGCCCCAAGGTACATGTTATTCTTATTCTCTGTTTTATACCTAGTTTTTAGCATAGTATCCAGCATGTACTTGGCCCTTAATCAATAGACAGTAAATCTGCCACTCATTCGTTTAACAAACACTGACTCTGGTATAGGCACAGAGAGAGCCAGGTGAGACACTTAACATCAGGGCTATCACCACTTAGTGAGAGAGAGCAGAGCAAAGGAGGAAAGATGAAAGTAAGCAATCAGGATGATCCTCCATAATGGAGCTAGGTCTTGACTGCCATAGGAGCCCTAAGAAATGAACCACTGCTTATGCCTTAAAGAACTGGAAAACATACCCAAAGAAGATAAGAACTTGATTCTAAAGAATAACTGACATTTACCAGTTAGGAAAGAATGAGAAGAAGGATATAATAGACCAAGGCAACGACACACTCAATGACCCTAGTAAGGAGTTTCCCACGCTCATGCATCACTGGAAGTTCCTTGTGCAGCATGGTGTGTGGGGGAAGTATAACAGGAGATCATTAAAGTGAAGCGACCCTAGGCCAAATTGTGAAGGGCTTTGTGTGTCTCAACAAGAAGCCTGGCTTTTATCCTATGGGTCATGAGGAGCCATCAGGCTTTTAACAGTATCAGAATTAGGGTATTGAAAGATGATCTTTGTGTTGAATGGTTTAGTTTAGAAAGCTTAAAAGGAAGACTAGTTAGAAAATCAGGCATTAAATCGATAAGTAGTGGGGATATGTACTAATGCAACAGTAGAAATAGAAAATATATACAAGTTTGGAAGATATTTCAAGGGAAGAATAGTTAGGATTTGATGATTGAAAGGTTTTTTGGACTATATGCCAAACACTGTTCTAGGATATAATGGAGAACAACACTGACAAAGTTTCCTGCTTTTGTGGAACTCATCATCTCTTAGAGTAGAAAGAGGCAGTAGATGGTGATGCTCTTAGCTCCACTCTTCAGGCCCTACCCCTCCAAATCCCAGCTGCACAGAATATTACTTGCTGACACTCTTCAGCTGTGGCCCTCACTCTGCATTGCCCTCACCTGAGGTTTAAGCCCCTCTCAGAGGAAGACTATAGCTTAAGATTGGCTGATAAAGGGATATAAAAGCCCAGCCTTCCCCAACTTCCCTCAATTGAGAACAACGTCAGAGCTCCAGAGCTCCCATAGGACTGGCCAAAGCCTCCACTGAAACCACATTCCCAGTCAGTTTCTCTCTTTGCCCAACTATGCCTTCTTAAGTCCTTTACACATTTAGTTCTCAATCACCAATAAACAATCTTCGCACAATTCGTCACCTTGAAGTCTATTTCCGGGGAATCCGACTGAATATAGTCAGGGCCAGGAGTGGTCTTAGGAAGCCAATTTTAAAGTAGAATTAGGGAAATGGATCGTTTGCTAGAATCTGGTAGTAAGAATCTCATTGCTAGTGGTAGATGGAGTATGGCTAGGCCCTGGCTTGCTGTAATGGTGTAATTATTAAAACCATTGCCAGTGGTGATCTAGCATGAGACACGGGTGGAACAGGGCACACTAGCTAATAACGTGCCTGTGGTAGTTAAGACGTATGAGACAAACACCATAAAAACAACGGATTTAGGTGGCTGTTGCTGAATACCAATGATAGGGTCAGGATGATTAATAATCAATTCAAGACAAAATGTGAAAGTCCTGTGCATTTCAAGTTCCTAACTTCCTGAAGCTGGAGGTGGAAGAGAGCTGAAGTCTGGGTGATGGACTTAAAGTATAGCAGAGTTTCAGCCAAAGAAGGATTCTCAGCTCCGAAAGGTCTCTTATTCCAAGGCCAGAACCCTATTATGGAAAGAATAAGACATTACAATTTAGAATGGGAATATCTGTGAGAATGCAGTGAATATTGAACAACCATGATCTCCTGAACCTGCTGGGCCTGCCGCCGGGCCCACTCATCCTTGTTGGCCACTCACTCAGTGACCCCTTCTTGCTTGAAGATCATGCAGAGGCTTCAGATGAGGCAGGTGACTTACAAAACAATGCTTCTTCTGCTCAGGATCCGCACCTCCTGCTGACAATTAGACTAATTGGGGTCAAATCTGAACACGGATGTGCTGCTTCTGCTAAGGGAGAAAAAGAACTGCAAGAATCTAGCATTAACAATGTCATGGACTGAAATACTATATCCCCCTGAGGACGCTGGATACTGTATATAAACTGGCCCCCAAGGATGCTTGATACTGTACATGAACTGGACTCTGGGGGTGCTGAGCGAAAAGAAAACTACATAAGGGAGAGTTTATGTGATGGGTGCACTCTCCAATGATAACACCCTGGCAAGGACCTCAGGAGAAATTTTGGGAGTGCTGCAAAGATAACACTTGGCAGTAACCATCACTTTTTCCAAGCTTCTAAATGAAGTAGAAATGCCAGAATTGCTATGGCAGTTCATGGAGCAAGGGATCCAAAGGCTCAGAAAAATGACATGTTCAATTGGAAAACCTACCAGATACCTCTATTTTTTAGAAGATCCTGAAGGACACCAAGACATGTAAGGAATGTGCTGGTGAGAGGGGCACCAGCATCCCTGAGAAGCTCATTGTGGCTGTTATGTATAGGCCAATAATTACGGTAGGAGATGTCATGCAGGACAGGTTAACCTGATATCAAGGAGGGTCAGGGGACCTGGAAAAACAGAGACCAGCAGTGGCACTTAACAATCAGAAGCAATGAATAGCAAGGTCCACCAGCACTCCACTAGGAGTGCTGACACACAAAAGTACTGTTGTGATGGTGAATGGACCACAGTGATCCTAGAGGCAAGATGTAGAGACAACCAATAAGGAATTGCTTAATTTATACAATCAAAAACAGATCCAGATGAATGATCATGATGCTGAAGACAATTACTCCAAGGAAGAGTCATGATCCCTTGCCCAGTTTTTATGTATGGCCTTTTCCCAGACCCTGAACCCTGAATGAGGGAGAACCTAGGTCCCTATGAAAAAAGGACACCACAGAGACTCCTCAGAAAGCATAGATAGTAATAATTCTCCTGTTTTCACTATCGAAGAGACCTACAGCTATTTATTTGGGAAACCATGCCCTAGGGAAAAAAGCAAACCTAGACCTTTCATTGATTGATGAACACAGAGCCCAAACTAACATTAAATGATGGGCTCCATATTGGTTATAATGAGTTTAAATATCTGGCTAAATGGAGATGTAGAATTAAAACTCAAAAGATGTGTTCAACAGAAGTAAAGTTACTAATTCCTGAATATTTCCTATTTTGCCCTTCCTCCCTTCTCTCCCTTTGTGCTTGCTCAGATTCTCCTTTGGGTAAAGAAGATAGATAATGAGCAAAGCCCAGAAAAGACAATGTAAATCAAAGAAGTGAAGTTAATCTACATCATAATGAACTTGGAGAGTAAAATAGAAAAAATTAGGTGGGCTGAATGGTGAGACAAGTTTTGGAGGGTTTGAGTGAAGAGTGGAAAATGTTTGCAGTGTTTCAGGTAGCAAGTGCTATCTGCTACAGGATCCCCAAAGTTGCAAAACTGGAGACAATAGTTTAATCTGTGTTGTATATAGGCAACACTCCCCGCTTATGCATTTACTGAGAGGCTATTCAAATAATTAAATAATTTTAATTATCTCAGAGCTAACTGACAACATTTTTAAAAAGTCAACGCCTTTGCTAAACAAGTCTACATAGGGTATTTTATTCTATTTTTATTTTAATGAGTGCATACTAAATGTTTGCATAAACATACACTGGATTGTTTGTATGACCACTTTATGCTAGGTGCTATTCATGTGATTTTAATGTCCATTTTCTTCTTGTGTTACCACTGAAGAGTACTACTTTAATTGTGAGCTAATAAGGGAAGGACAAAAATAAATAAATAAAACAGAACTGAACATCATATGTAAAGTTACATTTGTACCAGGTGAAGTACAAATGCAATTACAATGCCCTGAATAAATAGAAGTTTTGCACTAGCTTGAAAAGAGAAAACTGGATGAGAAAATGAATTACCACACCTTCCACAACAGAAAGACATCCACATAAAAGGGTTCATGTCTTACCATCTTCACCGTATTTCTCTTTCAAGTAGGGATACGGCAGTGCCATCAAACTCATATACTCTACCACATTAATGGTGCTAATTTTAAATCCATTATTTTAAAAAGTTTGTTTATAAGTTAAAATTTTCTACTTTTTAAAGATATCAATTCATGTCTGAGTATATTTAAGGAACACTTTCATTAAAATAATTTACATTGATATGGGAAGAGAAAAAGAATTTTGCCTCTACAAGGGGTTGACTTTCACTAAATTTGAAAAACACTTGAATGCAAGTAGCCATATGCAAAGCTTGATGAACAAGTACTTTGAGAAGGGTATAGGCAACAGGGGGCAGCTGGCAAGAAGTAGAAAAGACATCTGAGTAGTTTTAGAATGAAGTAGAATATTGGGGAATTTCCAATCAAATCTATAAGCAGTTTTCTCATATCTAGCTTTTTGAATTTCAGATACCTCAAAGTTTTAATTCGGTAACATCCATTCATGTTTATGTATTTTCCCCATATCAGAAATTTGTTTAGCTACCGCAAATCATAATTTTGTGTTCTCTATGAGTGAGTACCACATTAATCAAATGTAAGAAGCATCTTGGTTCCCTTGGCAAGCATAGTTTAAAGTAATACGGTCATATTTTTAAGAATGTGCTGAAAGGGGTATTATAATGTTGTTTGGCTACTGGAGCATTTCAATTTAAACATCAATGGATCCATAATTTTAAATCACACCAAGCAACAGAGATCGTATTGCTAAGTAATCAATCCTTATTTGGTCATTTCTATTTATTTTTGAAAACTATTTGCCTCCCCTTAACTCTTAATTAATTTGTCACTTATCTGATGTGAATTTTTGAGTAATTACAGCATCCAGATCTTCAGTCTGGATGGAATTACAATAGGAGTTTTATCCCTACCCATCCCGTCTTATTTCTTGTCACTGTGCTTCCTCCTGTTCAAACCAAGCTCTAGCCAAATTGAAACCCTTCCATTTTCTTAATAGCATATGATCTCTCTAATCTCTTTTCTTAAAGATTTTATTTATTTCTTTGAAAGAGAGAGAATGAGAGATAGCATGAAAGGGAAGAGGGTCAGAGGGAGAAGCAGACTCCCTGCTGAGCAGGGAGCCTGATGTGGGACTCGATCCTGGGACTCCAGGATCATGACCTGAGCCGAAGGCAGTCGCTTAACCAACTGAGCCACCCAGGCGCCTGATT
Organism: Callorhinus ursinus; assembly: GCF_003265705.2. Classification (NCBI taxonomy): domain Eukaryota; kingdom Metazoa; phylum Chordata; class Mammalia; order Carnivora; family Otariidae; genus Callorhinus; species Callorhinus ursinus. The sequence continues at coordinate 82,684,739 of NW_027397066.1, forward strand.
GCTCTAATCTTAAAAATGACTTTCAAATGTTCACACAATTGAGTCCATCCCATCCAGCAGCTTTTTTCCAAGACTTAGATAGGGTGCCAGATTCAGCAAATAGAAATACAAAGCACTCACTTAAATTTGAATTGCAGATAAACAACAAATTGTTTTTTACTATAAGTATATCCCTTATATTGCATAGGACATGCTTATACTAAAAAATTTAAATTTTACTGGGTATCTGTATTTTTTCTGACAACCCTCTGGCTAGAGGACTCCTTATGCTACAGCTTTTAATTTTTTGTAAAGCATACCCCTTCCCTCTGGCATGGCTGAAAAAAAAAAAAATACAGGAAAGCAAGACAGTGTCCCTAGACCTGGTCTGGTAGCCTTTGGTGTGTCATCAACTTCTTTCTCTCTGTTGATGTGCTGAATCCTTTTTCCAAATTAATTTCATAGCCTCTACTGGCATGTTGCTCAGTATTGTTTTCTAGATTCACAGTCTTCCAACCCACTGTTAGGCTCTCATGGATGAGATCTGACTTCTATCTGACATCCCTTCTAGAGTAGGCATGGAGGAAGAGGGATCCATCTCAAACTCAGGTTCCTAGGGCCAGAACTAGACATGGTAATGAGTGGGGCTAGTAAGTATGGCACAATGGTAGCCAAAGTCCAAGTCCTGTGTCAGACTGGGACTGCCAGGTGCACATATGAAGCATAAAGTTCAAGAGAAGAAAGAGAAAATAATGGGGGGAAAAGTGAAGCAATAAACTACAGGATCTACAAGAAGAGGAGCTCCTATGGAGTATTTATAATGAAACTCATTGTCAAGGAGAAAGTTGTTAAGAAGGCCAAGCTTATTTAGATAATTCACCTTCTAGTTTTGGATGCCCAAAGACAATGAAGTTCTATCTGCAGTCTTAGTCATAGCAAACACTCTTTTCCCAGGCAGTTCCTTGATCGCATAGCCCTAACTCCACTGGGACTAATACAATTTTAAAACCAGGACTATTTGGATTCTTTACTTATTCCCTACCCAGTTGTCCCCATTGTGCTTGACTCCCCCAGACCTGCACCCCTGCCCCAGGTCCACATGGACTTGGTCCTCATGGTTTACCGTAAGAATAGAAATGAGTCATGGCTTTGTGCTAGGCTAAAGATCACCACCACCTACTAGGTATCAGCTACCTATATTGAAATTATAATGCCTAAGAAATCACAACCAGATTCTAACATAGTGTGCTTTATAACTTTTATCCAAATCCCTGAAAATAAATTTATAAGCTGTTTATTTACTCCCAACAATAAGACATCTAAATAATGATTCTAATCAACCAAATAGAAAAAAAATAGGGGATAAAAATCTTGGTGAAAATGACTTCTGTTTCTTACAATGACTGACTGAAAATAACTAAGAAACTTGCAAAGTATGGGAAATTTTCCAGAGCAAGATGTGGGAGAAAATGAACTCCAGAGCCACACGCTAACATTTGGGGCTACTTGTGCACTTGTGGCACTTGCCAACTCTAGAGAGCTAGCTGAGAAGCTGAGAAGTGCTTTTAGCAGCTCGAATGATGGGAGAGATAAAAAATTAAAGTCCCATATATTGGTTTGGGAAACCAAAGAATTGAGGATGAAAGGTGAACTGGAATTAATTAACCAAGCTTCAAAAAGACTGCAGCCCTATTATTACCTCATCGAGTGGCCCAGAAAATCTCAGTTTCAGAAACTAGATTAAAGTGACCCCAGATTTCTGACAACCCTGTGAGCTGTAGATGTAAATAAAGTTCTCTCTAATAAAAGATAGCATCATCTGTGGTAGAATATTAGTGCTTCTCACTCACGTTTTAAATTCTCTTTTAGACACAGGGATGTTTCCTCCACTTGAATTTGGGAGTAGCCATGTGATTTTCCTGGGCAATGAAGTATTTAAAACCCAGTACAAAATTCTCCAGTATCTCTTGCTGGTCTTACAGATATGGCCGAGAAGGATAGAATAAAGGAAAGAAACTCTCAGAGGACACAGCTAGGGATGGCAAGGAACAATGGATTGGAGAAGACTTCCCAGGGAGTAGAATTATTTAAATCCTCGAAAAAGGGACTGTTGATATATATTTTCAGGATGATCAGCATCACTATGGCCCAGTGACTTCTGTAGGTCCCCCACTCTTCTTCTTTCAGAATGAAAATGCTTGTTGTAATCATTCTGTCCCAGTTCCACAAATATATGTTGGTATGGAGCAGAAGATAAAAGCTACCACATCTAGACATGATATAAAGACTACTACACATTACACTCTAATGAGGAAATTACCATACATCCCCCAAAGGTCCTGGATTTTCAGCTCGATGATATTACTGGAGGGGGTCTTTGAATTAGCCACCTTTGGGGAAAGAGTGGGTATATTTGATATTCAGGAAAGACAGTGAGCCTAACATTCAATGATAAGAAGAGCGGTCTGTAGTAGAAATTGATGACTCTCCCCCCTATTTCCAGTTTCCCTCTCCTTTTGAGCCCATGGAAAATTATATTTCCCTGTCCCCTTGCTTTGACCAGTGAAATGTTAGTAGAAGTCATATGTGCATTTGCAGGTAGAATTATTTAAAATATAACTCTCTAATTTTTCCCCTATCTTGGCAAATTGCGGAAGCAGCTGTTAACATGAAAATAGTGTAAGATTAAAGCAAGCTAAAATGCTAAACTGCTAAATATGAATAATAGTGACACAGAGAATTACTTGGTCCCCCATGCATGAACAAAAAACAACTTCTTTTTAAGCCACTGAGATTTTGAATTTGTTACCACAACCTAACAAAGACTGACAGACACTTTAACTTAGACTCTAAATTATTTCTCATTTACCTTGCAAAGTAATAGTTTTATAGCATCTAGTTTTGTTTTGGTTATAGAACTCCAGACGGGATAAGGATGCCTGGGTGGCTCAGTCCGTTAAGCATCTGCCTTCGGCTCAGATCATGATCCCAGAGTCCTGGGATCAGGCTCCCTGCTCAGTGGGTAGCCTGCTTTTCTCTCTCCCTCTGTCCCTCCCCGCTGCTTGTGCTCTCTCTCGCTCTCTCTCAATAATTAAATAAATAAATAAATAAATAAAATCTTAAAAAAAAAGAAATCCAGATAGGATAAAAGGGAAAAACCCAGATTACCCACAGTCATCACTATGAGGCATTTTGTCATCTTGTTGACTTTTTTAGTTTCTTTAGCCTAGAGTGGAACAAGCCAATGTTTCCAGATGAATACAAGGCATAAAAGAAAAACTCCCAGAGGCCAAGGAGATATTATTGCTAATTAATAGCCACAGATACAAAATATAATAAATTGTAATAATTAACCATTCCTTCACAGATTATTATGAAACTCAAGAGCTAACCTTCAGCCTGTTGGCTTCTCTTTGAAGGTAACTGGCTCAAGTTAACTTTCCATTTACCAATAAACCACTTGGGTCGTAGTTCAAGTGACTTTTTTTAAGATTCATAATTTACCTTATCAATATTTTCTCCAAGGGTGCTTTCCACATTAAATGATCAGCCCTGACAGTATATTAGAGTAGAACAAATGTGTGGTAGTTTGACAGAACCAAATTCACCTGATTTTGTGTCTTCCTAACACCACAGTAAGAGCATTAGGTGCAGATTAGGACTTCAGCAGATGCATTGCACTAGTTAGCCAATTCTTCCAGAGCCTCTCCTTTGACTTACTATTAAACACTAGTCTTTGAAGACTATTCTTCCTGTGTGTTAGGACAATACCTTTCATGCTATTGCTTATGTTCCACATATGAGTGAAATCATATGATAATATTCTTTCTCTGCTTGACTTACTTCACTTAGCATAATCCCCTCCAGTTCCATCCATGTCAATACAAATGGTGGGTATTCATCCTTTCTGATGGCTGAGTAATATTCCATTGTATATATGAATCATACCTTCTTTATACATTCATCTTTTGAAGGGCATCTTGGCTCGTTCCAGTTTGGCTATTGTGCACATTGCTGCTATGAACATTGGGGTCCATATGCCCATTCTTTTCACTACCTCTGTATCTTTGGGGTGAATACCTAGTAGTGCAATTATGGGTCATAGGGAAGCTCTATTTTTAACCTCTTGAGGAACCTCCATACTGTTTTCCAGAAAGATAATTATCATATGGTTTCACTCATATGTGGAACACAAGCAATAGCACGGAGGACCATAGAGGAGGGGAGGGAAATCTGAGCGGGGGGAAATCAGAGAGGGAGACGAACCATGAGAGACTATGGACCCCAGGAAACAAACTGAGGGTTTCAGAGGGGAGAAGGGTGAGGGTGAGTGTAACAGGTTGATGGGTATTAAGGAGGGCACGTGTTGTGATGAGCACTGGGTGTTATAGGTAACTAATGAATCACTGAACATTACATCAAAAACTAATGATGTACTATACAGTGCCTAGCTGAACATAATAAAAAAAATAAAAATAAATAAAACATCATAATACCTGAATTCTGTGAGACTGAGACATTTATTTTCAAGTGTGTATATATGTTTGTGTGTGTGTGTTTTCAAGTTTTTTATTTATATAGAATAAGAATTTCTATATTTCTGTGATCTCTTGATCACAAAACCTCTTACATCAATTATGATGGAAAACTAAAGTTCCCTTATCTCATAAAAAATCACATGACAACATGTGATTACTTCAGTAAGTTTCTCAATTTATCTTTTATATCAGATCATACTCAACTCATTCTTAATTCTAATTTTTCAGTCTTAAAACATTGCATATTTATCTGACAACTTTTTTTTTGGACAAAAAATAATGTTCTCTTTCAACTTCTGATGAATAAAAATATGTCAATATGTCTACATTTATAGTGAAAATAATGACAGTTTGATGAATCAAGTCATTCTTACAGAATGTATCCCTCTGTTACTATATCATTGCCATCGGTGTGGTTCTCAGCAACTCCAACATATTGCAAAGATTAAGAATTTTGGAATCAGACGGACTTGCATTCATACCTTAATCCTGTACTTACTAACTCTTTGACTTTGAGTAAGTTACCTAAATGATACATAAAGTGGCATAAGATCTAACTGGCAAAAAAAAAAAAAAAAGGACAATGCCGTTCATTTATAGATTCTAAATATGTATCTTTTGCAGCTAAACTTATTTCAAGGGGCTTTACTTAATCTAAAGATGCATTTAGTTCATCTGGGGATGCTTATTGAGTAACAGTTTTGTATCTAACACTGCAGTAAGAATATTGGGGGAAAAAGGATGAGTTGCCATGTTGTGCTGGAGGGGTCCTTAAGGAAAATGACACCTCTGACCACATGTTCTTTCAGGCACATATTACAAGCAGTTGCTTATATACAGCTTTTCTAGAGAGGAATGAGCAATTTATCCATCCTGATGTGCTTTCAGCCACAAAGATATGTCACATGCCATGAACATTTGAGGCCATATAGATGTATATGAAAATTGCAAGGGTATTCTTTTTTTTGTATGTTTTTATTTTATTCTGTTATGTTAATCACCATACATTACATCATTAGTTTTTTTTAAGATTTTATTTATTTATTTGACAGAGAGAGCGAGAGAGCACAAGCAGGGGGAACAGCAGAGGGAGAGGGAGAAGCAGGCTCCCCGCCAAGCAGGGAGCCGGATACAGGACTCGATCCCAAGACCGTGAGATCATGACCTGAGCCGAAGGCAGGTTAACCATTTGAGCCACCCAAGCGCCCCACATCATAAGTTATTGATGTAGTGTTCCATGATTCATTGTTTGCATATAACACCATTCAATACTTGCCCTCTTTAATAACCATCACAGGGCTAACACATCCCCCCCTCCCCACTAGAACCCTCAGTTTGTTTGTCAGAGTCCATAGTCTCTCATGGTTCATCTCCCCCTCTGATCCCCCCCTTCATTTTTCCCTTCCTACTAGCTTCTTCTTTTTTTTTTTAACATATAATGTATTATTTGTTTCAGAGGTACAGGTCTGTGATTCAACAGTCTTGCACAATTCACAGCGCTCACCATAGCACACACCCTCCCCAATGCCTATCACCCAGCCACCCCATCCCTCCCACCCCCCACCACTCCAGCAACCCTCAGTTTGTTTCCTGAGATTAAGAATTCCTCGTATCAGTGAGGTCCTATGATACATGTCTTTCTCTGATTGACTATTTCGCTCAGTATAATACTCTCCAGTTCTATCCACGTCATTGCAAATGGCGAGAGTTCATTCTTTTTGATGGCTGTGTAATATTCCATTATATTTATATATACACCACAGCTTCTTTATCCATTCATCTGTCGATGGACATCTTGGCTCTTTCCACAGTTTGGCTACTGTGGACATTGCTGCTATAAACATCGGGGTGCACATACCCCTTTGGATCACTACATTTGTGTCTTTGGGGTAAATACCCCAATTGCTGGGTTGTCTGGTAGCTCTATTTTCAACTTTTGAGGAACCTCTATACTGTTTTCCAGAGTGGCTGCACCAGCTTGCGTTCCCACCAACAGTGTAGGAGGGTTCCCCTTTCTCCGCATCTCCACCAACATCTGTCGTTTCCTGACTTGTTAATTTTAGCCATTCTGACTGGTGTGAGGTGGTATCTCACTGAGGTTTTGATTTGGATTTCCCTGATGCCGAGCGATGTTGGGCACTTTTTCATGTGTCTGTTGGCCATTTGGATGTCTTCTTTGGAAAAATGTCTGTTCATGTCTTCTGCCCATTTCTTGGTTGGATTATTTGTTCTCTGGGTGTTGAGTTTGACAAGTTCTTTATGGATTTTGGATACTAGCCCTTTATCTCATATGTCGTTTGCAAATATCTTCTCCCATTCTGTCGGTTGTCTTTTGGTTTTGTGGACTTTTTTTTTTGTTGTTTTTTTTTGCTGCGCAGAAGCTTTTTATCTTAATGAAGTCCCAATAGTTCATTTTTGCCCTTGCTTCCCTTGCCTTTGGTGATGTTTCTAGAAAGAAGTTGCTGCGGCTGAGGTCAAAGAGGTTGCTGCCTGTGTTCTCCTTTAGGATTTTGATGGACTCCTGTCTCACATTTAGGTCTTTCAACCATTTTGAGTCTATTTTTGTGTGTGGTGTAAGGAAATGGTCCAGTTTCATTCTTCTGCACGTGGCTGTCCAATTTTCCCAACACCATTTGTTGAAGAGACTGTCTTTTTTCCATTGGACGTTCTTTCCTGCTTTGTCAAAGACTAGTTGACCATAGAGTTGAGGGTCCATTTCTGGGCTCTCTATTCTGTTCCATTGATCTATGTGTCTGTTTCTGTGCCAGTACCATACTGTCTTGATGACTACAGCTTTGTAAAAGACCTTGAAGTCTGGAATTGTGAGGCCACCAGCTTTGCTTTTCTTTTTCAACTTTCCTCTGGCTATTCGGGGTCTTTTCTGGTTGCATACAAATTTTAGGATGATTTGTTCCATTTCTTTGAAAAAACTTGATGGTATTTTGATAGGGATGGCATTAAAAGTGTAGATTGCTCTAGGTAGCATTGACATCTTCACAATATTTGTTCTTCCAATCCATGAGCATGGAACATTTTTCCATTTCTTTGTGTCTTCCTCAATTTCTTTCATGGGTATTTTATAGTTTTCTGAGTACAGATTCTTTGCCTCTTTGGTTAGACTTATTCCTAGGTATCTTATGGGTTTGGGTGCAATTGTAAGTGGGATCGACTCCTTAATTTCTCTTTCTTCTGTCTTGTTGTTGGTGTATGGGAATGCCGCTGATTTCTGTGCATTGATTTTATATCCTGCCACTTTACTGAATTCCTGTATGAGTTCTAGCAGTTTTGGGGTGGGGTCTTTTGGGTTTTCCACATAAAGCATCATATCATCTGCAAAGAGTGGGAGTTTGACTTCTTCTCTGCCGATTTGGATGCCTTTTATTCCTTTCTGTTGTCTGATTGCTGTGGCTAGGACTTCTAATACTATGTTGAATAGCAGTGGTGAGAGTGGACATCCCTGCCGTGTTCCTGACCTTAGGGGGAAAGCTCTCAGGTTTTCCCCATTGAGAATGATATTCGCTGTGGGTTTTTCATAGATTGCTTTTATGATATTGAGGTATGTGCCTCTATCCCTATACTATGAAAAGTTTTGATCAAGAAAGGATGCTGTACTTTGTCAAATGCTTTTTCTGCATCTATTGAGAGGGTCATATGGTTCTTGTTCTTTCTTTTATTAATGTATTGTATCACATTGATTGATTTGTGGATGTTGAACCAACCTTGCAGCCCAGGAATAAATCCCACTTAGTCGTGGTGAATAATCCTTTTAATGTACTGTTGGATCCCATTGGCTAGTATTTTGGTGAGAAATTTTGCATCCATGTTCATCAGGGATATTCGTCTGTAATTCTCCTTTTTTTTTTAAGAGAGAGGTTTTTTATTTATCCATTTGAGACACAGAGATACAGAGAGTGAGACAGAGAGCAAGAGCAGGGGGAGAGGTAGAGGAAGAGGGAGAAGCAGGCTTCCCGCTGAGCAGGGAGCCCAATATGGGGCTCGATGCCAGGACCCCGGGATCATGACCTAAGCCGAAGGCAGACGCTTAATCATCTGAGCCACCCAGGCGCCCCTGTAATTCTCCTTTTTGATGGGATCTTTGTCTGGTTTTGGGATCAAGGTAATGGTGGCCTCATAAAACGAGTTTGGAAGTTTTCCTTCCATTTCTATTTTTTGGAACAGTTTCAGAAGAATAGGTATTAATTCTTCTTTAAATGTTTGGTAGAATTCCCCTGGGAAGCCATCTGTCCCTGGGCTTTTGTTTGTTGAGAGATTTTTGATGACTGCTTCAATTTCCTTAGTGGTTATAGGTCTGTTCAGGTTTTCTATTTCTTCCTGGTTCAGTTTTGGTAGTTTATACATCTCTAGGAATGCATCTGTTTCTTCCAGATTATCTAATTTGCTGGCATATAGTCGCTCATAATATGTTCTTATAATTGTATTTCTTTGGTGTTGGTCGTGATCTCTCCTCTTTCATTCATGATTTTATTTATTTGGGTCATTTCTCTTTTCTTTCTGATAAGTCTGGCCAGGGTTTATCAATCTTATTAATTCTTTCAAAGAACCAGCTCCTAGTTTCATTGATTTGTTCTACTGTTCTTTTGGTTTCTATTTCATTGATTTCTGCTCTGATCTTTATTCTTTCTCTTCTCCTGCTGGATTTAGGCTTTATTTGCTGTTCTTTCTCCAGCTCCTTTAGGTGTAGGGTTAGGTTGTGTATTTGAGACCTTTCTCGTTTCTTCAGAAAGGCTTGTATTGTTTTATACTTTCCTCTTAGGACTGCCTTTGCTGAATCCCAAAGATTTGGAACAGTTGTGTGTTCATTTTCCTTTGTTTCCATGAATTTTTAACATTCTTCTTTAATTTCCTGGTTGACCCATTCATTCTTTAGTAGGATGCTCTTTAGCCTCCAGGCATTTGAGTTCTTTCCGACTTTCCTCTTGTGATTGAGTTCTAGTTTCAAAGCACTGTGGTCTGAAAATATGCAGGGAATGATCCCAATCTTTTGGTACCGGTTGAGACCTGATTTGTGACCTAGGATGTGATCTATTCTGGAGAATGTTCCATGGGCACTAGAGAAGAATGTGTATTCTGTTGCTTTGGGATGGAATGTTCTGAATGTATCTGTGAAGTCCATTTGGTCCAGTGTGTCATTTAAAGTCTTTATTTCCTTGTTGATCTTTTGCTTCAATGATCTGTCCATTTCAGTGAGCGGGGTGTTAAAGTTCCCCACTATTATTGTATTGTTGTCGATGTGTTTCTTTGCTTTTGTTATTAATTGGCTTATATAATTGGCTGCTCCCATGTTAGAGGTGTAGATATTTAAAATCGTTAGATCTTCTTGTTGGATAGACCCTTTAAGTATGATATAGTGTCCTTCCTCATCTCTTATTATAGTCTTTGGTTTAAAATCTAATTTGTCTGATATAAGGATTGCCACCCCAGCTTTCTTTTGGTGTCCATTAGCGTGGTAAATTGTTTTCCACCCCCTCACTTTCAATCTGGGGGTGTCTTTGGGTCTAAAATGAGTCTCTTGCAGAAAGCATACCTATGGGTCTTGTTTTTTTATGCAATCTGATAGCCTGTGTCTTTTTTTATTGGGGCATTTAGCCCATTTACATTCAGGGTCACTATTGAAAGATATGAATTTAGTGCCATTGTATTGCCTGTAAGGTAACTGTTACTGTATATTGTCTCTGTTCCTTTCTGGTCTATGTTACTTTTAGGTACTCACTTTGCTTAGAGGACCCCTTTCCTCTGGTAGGAGGGCTGGTTTCGTGTTTGCAAATTCCTTTAGTTTTTGTTTGTCCTGGAAGCTTTTTATCTCTCCTTCTATTTTCAATGACAGCCTAGCTGGATGTAGTATTCTGGGCTGCATATCTTTCTTGTTTAGTGCTCTGAAGATATCATGCCAGTGCTTTCTGGCCTGCCAGGTCCCTGTGGATAGGTCTGTTGCCAATCTAATGTTTCTACCATTGTAGGTTATAGATCTCTTTTCCCGAGCTGCTTTCAGGATTTTCTCTTTGTCTCTGAGACTCGTAAGTTTCAATGTTTTACATCAATCTTATGATATAGGGTTTTTTAAAACCTTTTTTTATTGATAAAACTGTGGTTTAGTGAGCTTGAGTTGGGTGCCTCACATCATACAACATGTTCAGATCAAAATAAGTTATCAAACCTAGATCTCGCTGATGCCTAAGCAACCACAATTCACCCTGGGTCAGTCTGTTTCTTTTCATTTTTGGACTCCTTTCTGATGGTGACTAAGATATTGAACACTCTTAAGCCTCTATGTCCCCACTTTTAAATGAATATAAAGGGTCAATTGCTCTACTTTTACAGTCTATGGTGGAAATCAATATAGGTAGAAATCTCTTATAGGAAATAAGCTGGAAGCTCTTAAACCTAAAGCCTATTAATGCAAAGAGAGGCGAGAAATGGTTTTTGAATATCCATTTTATGTATTTGGTGACATTGCATGTGGTTAATAACAGATATGAAAAATATGTTAACTCTACTGTTCATAATTGCAATCTTATTCTAAGCACTTTGACAGAAAAAGGCAGGTTAATAATTGCTGGTCAATTTGCTGGCTCTTAAAACAGGTGGCTGCATAATATGCTCCTGTGGCCTCTGAAAAGGGCCAGCTCCCTCTCAGAAACCGTAGGCTCACTCTTCTTCCTATAATAATGGAACTGAATGTGCTCAGTGAAATCAGTACCAAGTGCATAGATTCCTGGTGATTTTCTTTGTTTGGAAAAAGTGAGACTCTGCTCTGTACCATCAAACAAATTCAATGCAACATGAAACAGGAATGCTGTCATCTCAATTGCTGTTTATGAGCTCTATGTTTTCAATAGCCAAATACACTCTAAATTTTACTTTTCCAAATCACTTTTTATTAAAGCCATTACACACTATTTTTACAGTATTTTCCCAAGCCACATGAGGCTTTGTTTACCTATATGAAACACAAAGAAGGGCAGAAGGAGAAATGAATAGTGTGTAATAATCATGATTTCTGAATGAGGTGGAGTGTTCCGTTACAATCCATGGCCAGTCTGGCTATGGTGTTGGCCAAGTCATGAGAGGCTAGGATTAGGATGGGCTATATTATCTGAGGCATTCTGCCAAGGAGAGAATCAGAATTTAGACCAAAATCTTTTAGAAAGAGCTGAGAAGCTAACTCCAGTGAGACAAATTATAGACACCAAGTCTAAATTGCCAGAGGTAGGATCAGACACTGCCTGTGTAGCCAAGAGCTTAGGGTCAGATGGGGATGGAGTGAGATTAAGGACAGGTCAGAAACATAAGGTCCAGGGCAATTTTCAAGAATATCCTTGCAAGGGAGGAGCAAGATGGTGGAGGAGTGGAGACCTAAATTTCATCTGGTCCCAGGAATTCAGCTAGATAGGGATCAGAAGACATCTTCCAGAAAGTGGTCACTTTTCTGTTCAGAGAGTTGCTCTATTCTTTTCTTCAATCTCCTGTTGAGTTCGTTGGTGTTCAGAATGGTTTGATCCCTATCTAGCCGGCTGCAGAGACAGAGCCAAGGAGTGGGCTCTCAACTCGGGGTTGCCATAAACTGCGATCTGTGGCACAGTTGGGCCACTGCTCTTCCAGCAGTGACCCAACAACTGGCAGATCCGGGGACACTCCTCTTCCTCCCCCGGGAGGAGTGGCGTGGGAAAGCACCGCAGGACTCTGCTGGGTTTGGAGACTCCACATGGGGTCATGTGCCAGAGATAGAAACGCTCAGTGACAGGCTGGGTGAGCATGAAGTGAGACCGGAGACCGGGGAGACGGGAGCAATTGACTACTTTTCTCTGGGGGTGCACTGAGAAGTGAGGCCCTGAGTTCTCAGCTCCTCCAGGGTGGAGATTGGAGGCTGCCATTTTCACTCTCGTCCTCCAAAGCTGCATGGAAATCTTGCAGGGAGCAAAAGCTCCCAAGAGCAAAACTGAGCAGATGACTTAGCCTGGACCCGGCAAGGGCGGGACAATTCCGCCTCCAGCAAAGACGTTTGGGAACCACAGCAACAGGCCCCTCCCCCAGAAGATCAGCAAGAACAGCCCTCCAAGACCAAGTTTACCCATCAATGAGAATGGCAGAACTCCAGCGCTAGGGGAATAGTGCACATAGAATTCATGGCTTTTTTCCCACGATTCTTTAGTCTTTCAAAGTTAATTTTTTTAACTTTCTTTTTCCTTTTTTTTTTGAATTTTTCTTTTTCCCTTTTTCAACCAACATCTTATCAATCCCTTTTTTAAAAAATCTTTTTTTTCCCACTGATGACAATTTATTAGAATCTCTTGACAGCACACAGATAAGATATTAATAAAACCAGAATTATGCTTCCATAGCAGTGGGCAATGATATGTAGCTATGCTATGGGAAGTGTGTTTGTTTAATCATCATCATCATGTTTTAGATGTTTGATCTTCTTGTGCTGCTCAATTTCTTTCTGCAGACATTCAATTTCGTTTATATGATGGGTGATTTCCTCTTCATGGTGTTTCTTCAAGGTTGCCAGTTGTTCTTTAGTGCGTGCTCGGAAGTATCATTCCTCTTCAGCTTGCTCTCTCTTTCCAAAGACCCCACCTGCCTCCCGGATCAAACCCGCACCGGAGTCTGACCGTTCGGAGCTGAACCCTCGGGCTTGTATGGCCCCAACGCCCCACACGCCCAGCTGCACCCGGGCGGCCAACGTGGTGACAGCCATTGTTGTTGTAACAGGACTTCTCCAGTCCAAATATCGTTTTTATTTTTCATTATTAGAGTCATATTCTATCCCTTCATAGTAGTTAACCTTACTTTTGGTATATATATATAAGTTGTTCTCTCTTTAAAATTTTGGGATGATATCTTCAGAGCACTAAACAAGAAAGATATGCAGCCCAGAATACTACATCCAGCTAGGCTGTCATTGAAAATAGAAGGAGAGATAAAAAGCTTCCAGGACAAACAAAAACTAAAGGAATTTGCAAACACGAAACCAGCCCTCCTACCAGAGGAAAGGGGTCCTCTAAGCAAAGTGAGTACCTAAAAGTAACATAGACCAGAAAGGAACAGAGACAATATACAGTAACAGTTACCTTACAGGCAATACAATGGCACTAAATTCATATCTTTCAATAGTGACCCTGAATGTAAATGGGCTAAATGCCCCAATAAAAAAAGACACAGGCTATCAGATTGCATAAAAAAACAAGACCCATAGGTATGCTTTCTGCAAGAGACTCATTTTAGACCCAAAGACACCCCCAGATTGAAAGTGAGGGGGTGGAAAACAATTTACCACGCTAATGGACACCAAAAGAAAGCTGGGGTGGCAATCCTTATATCAGACAAATTAGATTTTAAACCAAAGACTATAATAAGAGATGAGGAAGGACACTATATCATACTTAAAGGGTCTATCCAACAAGAAGATCTAACGATTTTAAATATCTACACCTCTAACATGGGAGCAGCCAATTATATAAGCCAATTAATAACAAAAGCAAAGAAACACATCGACAACAATACAATAATAGTGGGGAACTTTAACACCCCGCTCACTGAAATGGACAGATCATTGAAGCAAAAGATCAACAAGGAAATAAAGACTTTAAATGACACACTGGACCAAATGGACTTCACAGATACATTCAGAACATTCCATCCCAAAGCAACAGAATACACATTCTTCTCTAGTGCCCATGGAACATTCTCCAGAATAGATCACATCCTAGGTCACAAATCAGGTCTCAACCGGTACCAAAAGATTGGGATCATTCCCTGCATATTTTCAGACCACAGTGCTTTGAAACTAGAACTCAATCACAAGAGGAAAGTCGGAAAGAACTCAAATGCCTGGAGGCTAAAGAGCATCCTACTAAAGAATGAATGGGTCAACCAGGAAATTAAAGAAGAATGTTAAAAATTCATGGAAACAAAGGAAAATGAACACACAACTGTTCCAAATCTTTGGGATTCAGCAAAGGCAGTCCTAAGAGGAAAGTATAAAACAATACAAGCCTTTCTGAAGAAACGAGAAAGGTCTCAAATACACAACCTAACCCTACACCTAAAGGAGCTGGAGAAAGAACAGCAAATAAAGCCTAAATCCAGCAGGAGAAGAGAAAGAATAAAGATCAGAGCAGAAATCAATGAAATAGAAACCAAAAGAACAGTAGAACAAATCAATGAAACTAGGAGCTGGTTCTTTGAAAGAATTAATAAGATTGATAAACCCTGGCCAGACTTATCAGAAAGAAAAGAGAAATGACCCAAATAAATAAAATCATGAATGAAAGAGGAGAGATCACGACCAACACCAAAGAAATACAATTATAAGAACATATTATGAGCGACTATATGCCAGCAAATTAGATAATCTGGAAGAAACAGATGCATTCCTAGAGATGTATAAACTACCAAAACTGAACCAGGAAGAAATAGAAAACCTGAACAGACCTATAACCACTAAGGAAATTGAAGCAGTCATCAAAAATCTCTCAACAAACAAAAGCCCAGGGACAGATGGCTTCCCAGGGGAATTCTACCAAACATTTAAAGAAGAATTAATACCTATTCTTCTGAAACTGTTCCAAAAAATAGAAATGGAAGGAAAACTTCCAAACTCGTTTTATGAGGCCACCATTACCTTGATCCCAAAACCAGACAAAGATCCCATCAAAAAGGAGAATTACAGGGGCGCCTGGGTGGCTCAGATGATTAAGCGTCTGCCTTCGGCTTAGGTCATGATCCCGGGGTCCTGGCATCGAGCCCCATATTGGGCTCCCTGCTCAGCGGGAAGCCTGCTTCTCCCTCTTCCTCTACCTCTCCCCCTGCTCTTGCTCTCTGTCTCACTCTCTGTATCTCTGTGTCTCAAATGGATAAATAAAAAACCTCTCTCTTAAAAAAAAAGGAGAATTACAGACAAATATCCCTGATGAACATGGATGCAAAATTTCTCACCAAAATACTAGCCAATGGGATCCAACAGTACATTAAAAGGATTATTCACCACGACTAAGTGGGATTTATTCCTGGGCTGCAAGGTTGGTTCAACATCCACAAATCAATCAATGTGATACAATACATTAATAAAAGAAAGAACAAGAACCATATGACCCTCTCAATAGATGCAGAAAAAGCATTTGACAAAGTACAGCATCCTTTCTTGATCAAAACTTTTCATAGTATAGGGATAGAGGCACATACCTCAATATCATAAAAGCCATCTATGAAAAACCCACAGCGAATATCATTCTCAATGGGGAAAACCTGAGAGCTTTCCCCCTAAGGTCAGGAACACGGCAGGGATGTAAACTATCGCCACTGCTATTCAACATAGTATTAGAAGTCCTAGCCACAGCAATCAGACAACAGAAAGGAATAAAAGGCATCCAAATCGGCAGAGAAGAAGTCAAACTCCCACTCTTTGCAGATGATATGATGCTTTATGTGGAAAACCCAAAAGACCCCACCCCAAAACTGCTAGAACTCATACAGGAATTCAGTAAAGTGGCAGGATATAAAATCAATGCACAGAAATCAGCGGCATTCCCATACACCAACAACAAGACAGAAGAAAGAGAAATTAAGGAGTCGATCCCACTTACAATTGCACCCAAACCCATAAGATACCTAGGAATAAGTCTAACCAAAGAGGCAAAGAATCTGTACTCAGAAAACTATAAAATACCCATGAAAGAAATTGAGGAAGACACAAAGAAATGGAAAAATGTTCCATGCTCATGGATTGGAAGAACAAATATTGTGAAGATGTCAATGCTACCTAGAGCAATCTACACTTTTAATGCCATCCCTATCAAAATACCATCAAGTTTTTTCAAAGAAATGGAACAAATCATCCTAAAATTTGTATGCAACCAGAAAAGACCCCGAATAGCCAGAGGAAAGTTGAAAAAGAAAAGCAAAGCTGGTGGCCTCACAATTCCAGACTTCAAGGTCTTTTACAAAGCTGTAGTCATCAAGACAGTATGGTACTGGCACAGAAACAGACACATAGATCAATGGAACAGAATAGAGAGCCCAGAAATGGACCCTCAACTCTATGGTCAACTAGTCTTTGACAAAGCAGGAAAGAACGTCCAATGGAAAAAAGACAGTCTCTTCAACAAATGGTGTTGGGAAAATTGGACAGCCACGTGCAGAAGAATGAAACTGGACCATTTCCTTACACCACACACAAAAATAGACTCAAAATGGTTGAAAGACCTAAATGTGAGACAGGAGTCCATCAAAATCCTAAAGGAGAACACAGGCAGCAACCTCTTTGACCTCAGCCGCAGCAACTTCTTTCTAGAAACATCACCAAAGGCAAGGGAAGCAAGGGCAAAAATGAACTATTGGGACTTCATTAAGATAAAAAGCTTCTGCACAGCAAAAAAAAACAACAACAAAAAAAGTCCACAAAACCAAAAGACAACCGACAGAATGGGAGAAGATATTTGCAAACGACATATGAGATAAAGGGCTAGTATCCAAAATCCATAAAGAACTTGTCAAACTCAACACCCAGAGAACAAATAATCCAACCAAGAAATGGGCAGAAGACATGAACAGACATTTTTCCAAAGAAGACATCCAAATGGCCAACAGACACATGAAAAAGTGCCCAACATCGCTCGGCATCAGGGAAATCCAAATCAAAACCTCAGTGAGATACCACCTCACACCAGTCAGAATGGCTAAAATTAACAAGTCAGGAAACGACAGATGTTGGTGGAGATGCGGAGAAAGGGGAACCCTCCTACACTGTTGGTGGGAACGCAAGCTGGTGCAGCCACTCTGGAAAACAGTATAGAGGTTCCTCAAAAGTTGAAAATAGAGCTACCAGACAACCCAGCAATTGGGGTATTTACCCCAAAGACACAAATGTAGTGATCCAAAGGGGTATGTGCACCCCGATGTTTATAGCAGCAATGTCCACAGTAGCCAAACTGTGGAAAGAGCCAAGATGTCCATCGACAGATGAATGGATAAAGAAGCTGTGGTGTGTATATATATATATATATATATATATATATATATAAAATAATATTACACAGCCATCAAAAAGAATGAACTCTCGCCATTTGCAATGACGTGGATAGAACTGGAGAGTATTATACTGAGCGAAATAGTCAATCAGAGAAAGACATGTATCATAGGACCTCACTGATACGAGGAATTCTTAATCTCAGGAAACAAACTGAGGGTTGCTGGAGTGGT